>NW_020455566.1:1710682-1842992 GCF_003342845.1 Nothoprocta perdicaria
ACACACACAGTGCTGTGGTGACACCATCTTCACACACACACACACACACACACACACGCAGAGCGCTGCGATGACACAGCCCTGTGGTCAGTGCTGTGGTGAAACCCCCTCTCATCACACACTGTCCTGTGGTGGTAGCCACCCCGCGCACCCACACGTGCCCTCTCCAGTGCTCCCATTTGCCCGAGTGGGGACTGTCCCTTCCCCGAGGAAACAAACCGAAGCAAACTACACTGAAGCGAACGACGGTTCCTGTAACATCTATTATTTTTTATTGCTGATATCCATGTGCTGACACACAAGCTTCCCGCTCCTGCCCATAAAGCACTGAGCTGCAGCCCAACCCTGCGCAAGCCCCTCTCCGGTCCCGCAGGGCAGCCGGAGCCATCCTGCTTGTGCCTACGGCTCCCACACACCGGCTCCTCTGCCCCTTGGCTCCTCGCGGAGCACCCCACTCGCAGCACTGCCCTGTGGTCCCTGTTCCATGTGTCCACGGCTGCTGCTGGCGCCGCCGTCCCCTCGGCACACGGCTGGACGCACCAAGACCTTTGGCAAAGGAGGAACCTGAGAGGTCCGAGGGGCACGTGCGACACAACAGGGTCCTCTCACGGGGGCTGCAGCTCGTGGTTGCTGTGATTTCAAGGGCACTTCCTCTAGGTTTTCCAGCAGCTCAGAATCGGCAGCAACCGATCTTTGCCATAAATAATAGCTCAGGGACGGTACTTCACAGAAGACATCGTGGAAATGCATTCCTGGTCCCAGTGAACACAGGAACTTTTGGCCATCAGGAAAGAGCAAGAGCAGGATGCTCTAAGAGTCACAGCAAAGAGGATGGTACTGAATGCTACTTCTGCCCCAACAGCAGCCCACAGATACAGACAGTCCCAATTACTAACTATGTCCAAGGCAAGAAATTACAGTGCAAGATGAGTCCCAGTAGCCAGTAGGACAAGAAGTATCCAAGGATGCATTTGGTGACGGGGGTATTTAATCTATAGTTGCGCAGTAACCTCACGAGGGGGTTTTCAGAAATCCCTTTCTCATAGGAGCCAGCAAGAGAGTTACCTAAAACAGACTTCTCAGAGAGCGACGCTCTGGTTTCCTTATCGGTCCCTTCACTCCAGAGCAAAGGTTCGTGTTCTTGAAGCAGGTGAGCAGAAAACCAGTACAGGATTGGTGTGGAGGAGCCAAGGAACCTGGTCAGAACCTGAGAATAGGCAGAGAGAATCCCATAAACTGCAAGTCTTTGTAACTAACCCTGATTCTGTAGAATGGAAGGAACAATCTACCTGCCCAAAACAGATTACTGATAAAGAGCAATGAAATACAGCCCTAGTTCGTGTTAGGATTTACTGCACTTGGAAAGAACCATCTCTCAGCTCAGGGCTGCTTTATTTATGAAGCCATCCACATAAGCAGCCAAGTGGTCTCTAGGTTTTGGACAAATAGTCACAAAATCACTGAGTTCCTTGACATAGCCCAGCTTAGGATGTAAGCAGTAGCAGTAGCTTCGGGGGAGATTCGAACCTCATCAAATGAAGCAACCTCCCTTGAGGAATCCTCCAGGAAGCCAGAGGAACTAAATGGCTTTGGAAATTGCCTGGGAACAGTTCCTAGAGGGGAACGGTTAACGCTTTGGGAAGTGCCCTCCCTTTAGGAAGCCCCTTCTTGGTGTTGCTCTGAATCTCATACCTGCACGTGCATGCAGAAGACTCCAAAGAGCAGCAGGACTGTGGCGTGGACCACATACACGAAGACAACGGGGCAGCAAAACCCAGTTCCTGGTTTACCCTCTCCTTGTTCTTCATTCTTCCTCCTCTCTAGACCAAGAGTTAGGCAGTGCCGAGGGTTTGCAGTGAGGTAGGTCCAAGCAGCCCATGAGCCCAGAAGCGTCACAGGCAAAGCAAGCAAGAAATTTGGTACCTGTCTGAGCTCAAAATACCTTAGAAAGCCCACGTTCCAGTAAGCCTCCTGAATGTAGGAATAGATGACAGGGAAGCGCTGGGAACACCAAGGGGGTTTAAGTCCATCCACAGCAGCTAGACGATAACCTTTGTCCAGAGCCAGCTGCAGCAGCGGCTTGGGAATGCCCTGCGACAGGCCAGTGCCAGGAGCACAGAACCTCATGTGAGCGTAACACTGAAACAACACGAACGGCAGGGAGATCCCAGCGCACGTGAGGATGACTGAAGACGCCAAGCTAAACAGTTGCCTCCAGAATGGAGGGAGCTTCCTTGCTAATCCTGGACCCACCTGGAGCTGGAGGGCAAAGCATTTACAGCGGGAGTAGGCGAAGAAGCCCGCGTTGACGAGCCCGTTGGCCCGCACGGCCGACGCGAGGGAGAAGAGCAGCCCGCTGCGCCAGCTCTGCCCCTTCTCCAGGTGCCACATGGCACTGAAGGCCAGGAAGGCAAACATGCTCTCCGAGTAAGCAGCAGCCATAAACACGTTGGCAGGGCTGACACAAAAGAGGAGGGCTGCGAGGAAGGCCACGCGGCGGCACCGCAGCGCGGCACAGCCCAGCTTGTACAGGGCAGCTGCTGCCAGGACAGAAAAGAGGGAATTAAGGAGAGCAGCGGAGAGCAGCAGGCGGCTCCGCAAACGCAGCAGCCGCTGCAGGGGCCACAGGGTGAGTTCTGCGGCGGCGCGGACGCTCAGCGGGAAGGCTGGGAAGAAGGCAAAGTTGTGCTCGTACACGTAGCCTCGCTCGGCGATGAACAAGAAGTGCTCCGCGTCCCAGCGCGAGAGGCCCCCCAAAAGCCACTCCAGGAGCAGGTCGCAAACGCCCGGCTCAGCCAGGCGGGGGGGAGAGAAGGCGTCTGCAGCGTGGTCTGGAATCAGGAGGTTAAACAGAGCCTGGAAAAAGAAAGGAGGACTCAAGTCTAGCAGACATCCTCTTGTATCCTCCTGGAAACCCCAAGCCCAACGATAATTTTGATTTGATACTTTTTCAAACAGGTAGAACCATCTATCTCGTGGTGCAAAAGGCAGCACCAAAGGGAGAGACCCTGGAGCAGCAAACATGAGGCGTTAGAGCGTCCTTGGCTCGGGAACGGGAGACTTGCCTGCAGCAGGAGGGCCAGGGCTCTGCAGCACAGGGCGAACCGCAGCAGCTCCCGCAGGTAGGGATCTCGCCCCTTCACCAGCTCCATTCCGAGCTCCACAGTCGCCTCGCTAGGTCACCGATGCCAGGGAAATTCCAGTTTTGGAGACCTAGGTCGATAAACAGAGAGCAGAGACACTGAAAGGTGCTTCTGGCGTGTTTGTAAATCACGCTCCCGCGCCGGCTCCATGCCGCCGCCACCGCCCCCTTCCGGCGCCGCCCCTTCCGGCGCCGCCCGGCGTCACGTGGCGCGTCGGGCGGTGGGCTGCGGCGCCATCTTTGTTGAGGGCAGGCTGAGGCGGGAGCTGGCCCCGAGGGAGGGGGCCCGGCGCTCCCGGCGGGAACGGGCCGAAACCGCCCGGGAAACCGGGAGCGGCCCCGAAGCTCCCGCCCTTGCTAGTGAAAGGGCAAAGGGGAGCTCCCTGCCGCCATGGACAACGGGAAAGCAGGGCCTGAGGGACTACGAGTCCATGCAGGCCTGTTAATTAATGTGTCGTTTTCATGCTGGGAATAAATTGCCCTTGCAAAAGGGAGTTTTCTGTCCTCCGAGAAAAGGAACCCATGGAAAACCAGGCGCTGTGCCCTAGTCAGCCTGGCGCGCTCTGCAGGGGCAGGGTGCCTGGACGTTCACAAGGGCACGAGCTGCTTTCTGCCCTTTGCTGACAGAAATGTGTGTGAAATGAGCACTTGGAGACCAGTGTCGCAGAGCACCCGCACACCCGGCCGAGGCTGAAGGTTGTTCGTCTGTTGTCACCACAGAGCAGGATGTTTATTGTATCTAAGGCCCAGGAACTTCCAGACAGCAGCCCAGACTTTAGAGACACCGTCACTCTCCAGGCTTCAGGAGCTCCTGTAACTTAAACACATGGTATTTGCTTTAAGCACAAAAAGGAGATTCCCGATACCGCTTGCTGATCCTATGAAGAGCAGGGCCTGTTTTCAGGTGCTGCATGAACTGGATGTACCAGCAATCTCCCTCCCGACTACACCAAACGCAGGCACTGTAGCTCAAAATGCAGCTGCCCTGCAAAACCCGAGTCCTTGCAGAGCCCGAGCAGCCAGCAGCACCTCCTGATGGACCCACGCAGGGAGGCAGCAGCTCCCTCTTACCAATATCTGTTGCGGCTTCAGCATGGGCTGCGTCGCTTCTGCTGATCCTGGACGGCAGGTGACGTCCCGTGTCGGGGCGGGATGTGCAGCTGGTGCTGTTGTGCGGGATGCACTTTGAGGAACGGAGCTGCATGCTCCAGGCGTGCGGCTCCGCAGAGGGCAGGGCTGCTGGGCGGGATACCCGAGACACGGGACTCCCTTAGGCTGGACGTGGTGGGGACGGGGGCAGAGGGACCGTGAGGAGGCTGCGGGTCCCCGTGCTCAGGGTCCCTCGCGGGTCACCCCCTGCTGCCCCTGGGGCGCAGGGCTGCCCCTTGGAAGGGTCGTAGCCACCTCGGATGGGTGACCCTATCTCGGGGGACCCCTACGGGACATCTACCAGCCTCTGTGCACACGGAAAAATCATGGAAAAAATCCTGGAAACCTTCTCCGTCTGGGAAAGTCTTCCCAAGTAACGCATGTGCGAGTGAAAACACAAAGCTTCGCCTGGCAAATTGCATGATTATCTTTGAAATAAGAAGCTCTTTTGTAACATAACATGGATAACATAACATGGATATCAGGGATAACATAATATGGATAACAGCAGAGGCTAGGGATGCGTGTCTTTACCTTTAGATATTACTCTCTTACCTGCCTTCAAATACTAGTGCTAGGTTTTGCACTCAGCAAGATAATATTGAGTTGTACCGGCTCCCAAAGTGCTCGTTTGTACAGCTTATTATTTGTGAATCTAAATCCACACTTGCAATAAAATGCTAGCAGTAAGTCTGCGCTATCTTGAGAGCCAGCAGGAAATATCAAAGTGATGTCTGGGCCTCTAGTTACCACGTTGTGGGGCAGACAAATACAGCAGAAAATGAAAATCAATTGTACGTACAAAGCACATAGTATTGATGAGTAGGAGTGAAAAGCTCTTTATCTTAAGAGAAGTTTTCCATGACGGAATGATTTTTATGGTGTTTGACCTTGACCTAAGAAAACAGGATCAATATAGCAGTTAGTTAAAGTTTGGGGTGGGGGAGAGATATATAATAACAATAACAAGCAAACAGGAAAGGCATTCAAGACAACTTCTGGACCTGGGAGAAAAATGATCATTTTGTATGTGCATCAGTAAATATTTTGTTAATAAATACGGAAGGCTGATGACTGTGCCATAAATATTCATAGAATGCCTGAGCTAACATAAAAGAGCAGCATCACTGCTATAAAATTGTCAGGAGCACTTGAATTAATTTTGTGAATTTTCCCTCTGGACTTGCCAAGATATCATTTGACTAAAATACCATTTTAAATAAGATTTTATTTTTAATATGTGTAGATTTGTAAATGTTCCTCAACATAAATCGTTTACAAAACAAGTTGTTCCTCAGAATCCATAGCTGACTCAAACAAAGTCGGCTTCAGTGTTGAGCTGGGAGGGAGGAAAAGCCACTTAAATGGATTAACAATCTTTCTAACCAACAGTCAAATTCTTCTGGCAGAAATATATGTTCAGAAACTTGCTTTGAGCATTTAGTAGGAATGCTCTCTCTAGACAAACCGACAGCTTGCAGAAACAATTGATTACTTCGGGGTTAGCTTTCATTTAGCTATGAAATCGGACACGACCTATTGACTGATGTTCAGCACCAAAATTAAAAGATATTGATTTGCTGTTTGCAGTTTTCAGTATAGGAAGTTTATTTATGCTATACAGACTGTTTGTATCGGTAACGTATTTCTGCAGTGCACTGATGGAAATAACCTGAAGAACCTCTTTGGAAAGGAAGGTATGTTTTATTTTTAAAGTGTAATATATTTTTATTTATTCTATAAACGTTTAACTTGTCTATTTAAAAAACAATTTGAAAGTTCACTTTCATATTTAATAGGGTCTTTTAGATTAAATTTTTCTCTATAGTCATCAGTATTGCAACCATGATTTCAAATTCCATTTAATAATGGTATTTTATGAGGTGAAAACTACATTTGAACATAAAGATGTCTCAAACTACCTTTCTGTTCATAACTGAATTATATTAATTTGTACTGCGTATAAAATGTAAAGGTAGATCACTTAACGTAATAGCTAAACACATAGAAGAAAAATAGTTTTATAACTGTTTACAACAACATAAATACTGAAACAGAATTTTAAATCCTGTCTCCAGTATAGGATCCTGCAAGAGAGATCAAAACAAAAACACGCACGAGTTGTGACTACACACACACAAAAAATATTACCAACTTATTTGTAGTCAGAAGATAATTAGAAATGCAGATTTTTGCATAGATTATTTATTTGTAATGAAATCATGGCTGAACATAGCAAAAACTGACACCTATGCACTGTTTTTAGTATTTCATATGGAGGCATCAGAGGAAACGACTAATATTCCAGTAATTATTTGCTTATTTAGTGCTGTAATCCACAAATGAATTTTGCTCCAAACTCTATTAAGCTCTTGTTAAATGTTAATGCTACATTTTTCGCTGAATACTTTGTCCCCTTACAAGATGATCTACATAAAAAAGAATTCACTGCCACACAGTTACGGGATGTTACCATAGACTTCAGCTGCAACGCAGGGCTCAGAACACCTGAAAAGGAAGCCTTGGAAGTATTCTGCGTCTGTCCACAGGGTAACTGGGAGCCCAGTCAGCTGGGAGCTGTCCGAAGGCAGATGCTGCTCGCCCGGTGCTGTCTCCTGGACGAGGACTCCACCAGGTCACGCACTGCGTGTCACGGAGCAGCCTGCTCTGATGGCTGCGCTTACAGGGCAAACACCTTAATTATCAACGGGAGCTAATTAGTTGCTACAGTCTTCCTTCATAAAGGCTAATACTTTTATTTCTGATGTCTTTTCACTCTTCTCTGTGACTTTTATGAACTTCTGGTATGACAATAGACAATCAGCTTCAAAAATAACTCTCATCTTGCAATTTATGGAGCCTGCACGAGAGACTGTGATGCGTTTACCTATGAACTCGCTCAAAGGGGCATATTTAAGAACTAAGAGCTAAGAACTCAATCCTGTTAGACGTCAAGCACCTCAGGATCCACGGACTTTGATCCAGATTGCTTCATGCCTCCTAGTTCTGTCCTTATCAATGTCTTCTACTGATACATTAGATCTGGATGGACAATGCGCTTCTCTGATTACCAGCGAATAATGGGTTATGCTGCATTGGCTAAAATGTCAGATACGATGGGTCTTCTACTGCAGTTTTCTTGTTAATATATTAAGGAATGAGTGCAGCTTTTCTAGTATTTTATTTTATTTCTTTTCTCTCTCATACATTTTGGTGTTAAGATGGCAGAATAACCATGGGAGACTGGAATTTCCTTGGAGGCATTTTAGAGGAGGTCCACATTCATTCTACTATTATTGGAAAGATTTGGCTAACTATCCTCTTCATATTTCGAATGCTTGTCCTTGGAGTGGCAACTGAGGATGTTTGGAATGACGAGCAGTCAGAATTTATCTGCAATACTGAGCAACCTGGTTGTAGAAATGTGTGTTACGATGAGGCCTTTCCTATCTCTCTAATAAGATACTGGGTCTTGCAAGTCATATTTGTGTCCTCCCCTTCCTTGGTGTATATGGGTCATGCCCTGTACAGGCTAAGAGCCTTAGAAAAGGAGAGGCAAAAGAAGAAAGCTCAGATCAGAGTGGAACTTGAAAGCACTGAGTTAGAAATGACTGAAAATCGGAAGAGGCTGGAGAGAGAACTCCGGCAGCTGGATCAAAGAAAACTAAACAAAGCGCCTCTGAGAGGATCTCTGCTCTGCACTTATGTGATTCATATTTTTACTAGATCTGCCGTGGAAGTTGGTTTTATGATCGGGCAATATCTTCTGTATGGCTTTCAACTAGATCCCCTTTATAAATGTCAGAGAGATCCGTGTCCAAACATAGTTGACTGCTTTGTATCCAGGCCGACGGAAAAAACAGTGTTCATATTATTTATGCAATCAATAGCAACTGTGTCATTGCTCTTAAACATCTTGGAAATTATTCACCTAGGATTCAGAAAAATTAAAATGGGACTCTGTGGACTGGATAAAACCAAGGATGACCTTGATGATTTCTACATAAATAAATCCAAGAAATACTCTGCAATTCCACGCTCTTCTTTGGGAATATCTGCAACTCCACAAAAAACGCTTCCTTCTGCACTTAGTGGTTATACCTTTTTAACGGAAAAGCAAACTGACGCCAGTGTCTATCCGGTTCTAAGTCCTCCTGCTGTCTTCCAGTCTATTCAGAATAACCGCGGCAGCAATTGCACCCATCACAGCCACGAAAACAGACTGCCGGAGCAGAGGCCAACTACCAACGCATTAGACCATCAGCTTCGAAACACTAGCACAAATAATAACGAAGGCTTGATCAGGGAGCTAGCTCCTGAGGAAAAGGATCCGCAAAAAGAAGCGGGAAAGCAGCATTCCCTTCTTTGTGCGGTGAGCGCGGACGGGCCGGCGAGCGCGTGCTTGAGGAGCTTGGCTCAGGTGCTCCCCCAAGCCTCGCCGCCGTCCGATCCCCTGCCCATGAACTGTCCGAGGAGACAACGCGGAGGCAGCAGCTCCTGCGCCGGCCCCGCGCCGGCCCCGAGCGCCGGCTCGGCAGCAAATCCCCTCCAGAGGAGCGGCAGCAGGAGACCGAGCAGTTCCAGCGCGAGGAAAGGCGCCGGCGCGTGCGGAGCGGAGCCGGCGAGCGGCCGCGCGGCCTCTGGCGACTCCGCCGGCGAGGCGAGCTCGGAATCGAGGCAGAGCCGGAGCTGCGGGAGCCCGGCGGCCTTCCCGCCGTCCCGGCGCGTCTCGTGGTCGAGCGGCGCCAGCGGCCGGCGCGCGCCCACCGACCTGCAGATCTAGCGGGGCCGTCCCGCGGCGCGGCGGCCAAAACCACTGACAGCTCCTAGGAAAACTAACCCAACTGGTCCCCTCCCAGCGGGTCCTTCGCGTAGATAACCGAGCTGCGCACGCCTTTGCTTCTTACCTAAGTAACATTTAAGCAGGATGGTTATTTCGGTGTTGTTTTTAATAAAAAGAGTGACTCGAACTGCTGTGTAGAAGCTTTTCCATTATCCTTGCAGCTAAAGGGGAAAATGTAAATCAAAGAAATCCACGTAACAGGGAAGAGTTAGTAAAGTTCAGGTTAAAACTTCCTCAAAGGCCTCACAAAATACACGGGTTAAAACTACAGTGGATAGGATAGAATTTGCAATTGAAAACTTACAATTGGAATTTGTAATTGAAAAGTCTGATGGTTAAAAATACAAAATAAGCTCTTTTCTTCCTGCTGTTGATAGGGTTGTTTGCTTTTTCTTCTTATGGGGGCAGTGACAGCGGTGGTATCAAAACCAAACCCAAACAGCAAAACCAGCCAAGGGTTCATCACAGCAGCTTTCCAGTAGGAAATTTTAACTTTATCCCACAGCAAACTTGCAACACTGCAGAAATAATAATAATTATTAAAAAAAATATCAATAATAATTATTTTAAAAAAATACTGAAAAAGGTTTTCCAGTTCGAAGGACTCTGGAACTGCAGGTGTAAGGCTATATTTATGTACATATTTATGATGGCAGCAAGCGGCATGTTGTTTGTCGTCGTGTCGCACCACAGACCCGCACTTTACGCGTGACGTCATCGACGCCCGCCCCTGCGCGCGCGTGACGTCACCGGCGGGGCGCGCCCCCGCGCAGCCCGGCCCCGCGCGCGCGCACGCGTCTCGCGTCACGGGGGGCGGGGCCGAGGCGGCGGGCGCCGTCGCCATGGCGACCGCCGGGAAGCGCTCGCGCCGTAAAGGGCGCAGGCGCAGAAGCGCGGGCGTTGCTGGCGCCCGGCGGGCCTGATGGCGCACTACAAGGTAGGGGGGAGCACGGGCCCGCCTCGGTCCGGTCCGCTTCGGTCTGATCTGGTCCAGTCCGGCCCGGCCTGGCCCGGTCCAGCTCGCCTCGACGGGGCCGGGCCGGCCGCGGCGGGGCCGGCGTCCTGACCTGTGCGCGCTCTCCACAAGGCCGCGGACTCCAAGCGGGAGCAGTTCCGCCGCTACCTGGAGAAGTCGGGGGTGCTGGACACGCTCACCAAGGGTAAGTGCCGGGCCCGGGCCGGGGCCTGCGCCCCGCTCCGCGGCAGAGCCGCCCCGAGGCACCCGCGGGCAGGTGGCTCCGTGAGGGGGCAGCTGCTGGGCGACGGGCCGGTGCCAGCAACGGGCCAGTACCTGCTCTGTGCCCAGCTCGCCGGGGCTGCGGCCGGCGTGCTGCTCTGTGCTCGCTCCTGCGGACGGAACCGAGGGCTCCCGCGTGCCCCAGCGTGTGGGGCGAGACAGCAAATGGTCCCTTAATATTGAAAATCTGGAGTAGAACTGAGTTTAAATGACTGAGCATCCGTATCTGAGTAGGGCTTGATGCCTCCCCTGGCCTGCTTTATGTCCCAATATCATCCAAGCTGTTTTCTTCAATTACTATGTTAAGGAAGCCCATTAACATCTCTACTTGGAAAGCGTGTAGTTTAAAAGGAGAACAGTGGATCTAGCACTTCCAGAAAATGGGTATTTTGCCCAGGAGTATGGCCCAAACTGCATATAATACCTGCTGATTTTGTAGATGAATTTGTATTAACCACAGTGCTCACCATCGTCTGTGATGGCAAAATGCAGCTGCCCAACAGCGGCCTCCTGCTTTTGTTTCCGATCTCAGTGCTTAATTTAAAACTCAAGTGGTTCTGCAGCTTGGCCATCAAAAGCTGGGAGAAAGACACCCGAGTGCCCTGTAAACATCACTCGGGAAATATTTATAAAAGCAAACACTGTCCGTGGCTATGTGTGTGTTGGGAGGTGTATCTTGGGGCATTTTCTGATGATTCATAGGGCTGAGTGTTCCCCCTGTGGAGCTGGCATGCTTACAGGTGGATTTATTTGAGCTTGTCAGGATAGTGATGCTGGTGCTGGAGCTGCCTGGTGCTTTCCAATGGAACCAGATCCATAAAGAGTGTTAGTGAGGAACCTCATCTACTTGGGACAGCCGTTCAGTTGTCTGATTGTAGGTGTTAGCTGAAATTTTGCTTTTATCCAGCGTACAAAAGCGCTGGTGATAGTTGCAGTGCAAAGATTTGGCCTATGCAGAAATAATAGTTTCAGAATAGCTGGAATTCTCCTGGTTGTGATTCAGGCTAATGCTGTGACTGTGTGTGGGAAATGCCACGTTTGTGCAGGCTGTTGGTATCTGTGTTCTGAGCTAGAACAGCCTAATCTTGCGGGCAAGGGAATCACTGAAACTTCAGAGGAGCCATTCAGGTGACTTATGGCCAAAGGAAACAGGTGAAAACCTTGTTAAACAGGCATTTCTATAAGTGTGGTACTCTGACCTGTGTGCTTCTGACTGTTTGTCTGTGGGGACATAGTCTAAATCTGAACTTTCATCTGCTGTTTGCAATTGCTGAATGTTTTTTATTTCCAGTGTTGGTAGCCTTATATGAAGAACCAGAGAAACCGAACAGTGCACTGGAGTATCCTTTTTGCCTTCTGTGAACTGTTTCTAGAAACTTAGTGCACCACAAAGGGTGTTTTTTGACTCCTAGGTGAATTGGAGAGCCTTGGATGGAAGACTTAAACTCAAAACAAGCTTTTAGGTATTTTAATTAACAATAGCAGTCTTGCAGGTGGCTCTTGATCAACAAAATACAACAGACAACTGAAAACTCCTCTTAAGCTGAACTAGCTGCTTCTATCAAGCTCGGGACTGCTGACATTTCCAAACCACTGTTTTTCTGTTGCTGGCTGCTGTTTATCACCAAAGAATTTAACAAACAAATGGAAAATTCTTCTTGTCTGAGAACCTTTCTGGTCAGCGAGCCAACTCCAGCAGATGCAAGGCAGCCACACACATCAGTGTGGCAGCAGTTAGCCTAGACCTTGTTTCTGTATTACACAATGTTGTATGACATCTGCAACACCAGATCTGGTTACATGCTCTATCTGTGCTCTCTGAAGTTCCTTCCATTTCCTGATGCTGCTTTTTTTTTTTAATATATATGTGCATGTATATATAAAACAGTAGGACAGGGAGAAAAATCATAGTTTTTGTCTTGCTGTTTCTAACCCCTCCTCCCCTCTCTTTCTGCACCTGTTGGTCATTATATTTTTTAACTCTTCAAATCCTAACCTGCTATGCTATTATCCTTTGCGTAAAAAAGTAGCAAGACACTTCTTTGCTTTATATCTAGTGATGCCTTTATTTTAGGAGTTGGCTAAGTTTTTTTTCTTATTTGTGTAACTTATGCAGAAATAATAAAAGTTGTAATAATGTAAATGGTATAATGCAACTTCAGTCATGTTTATTCCAGACAGCAGTAACTTAATCATAAGTACTGAAACTGAAATTCAGTTATACTGTTTAACTGAAGAAATACTTAACATCTAAATATCAGCTTTCTAAAGCATCATCTAGGAGCTTCAGCTCCTGAAAATCCAGAAATAGAGGCACTTCGCTTGGAAGCAGCAGAGATGAAAGAAAAATATGAAGCTGTGCTGGAAGAGAACAAAAAACTCAAAAGCAAGGTAAAAGGGCTTCTTAGTGCTCCTAGGTAGTTTCATATTTCACAACAGAAAGGCTACTTTGATGCTTTCAATACAGCTAACTTTATTTCAATGTAGTAAGTAAATATTGTTTCTTAGTCACAAGCCTGACAATTTAAAATTAATTCCTCACTTCCGTCTCCTGAAAGTTTTTTGATTAGGAAGAGACTTGTTTTCTGTAATATTGCATTGTTAACAAACGTGCGTATTTTTGTATGTGTATGTATATTTTTAAGTGTCAGTTATTCACATAGGGTTGTTTGATCCCATCTGGATGTTTTACAATTGTTTGATACTCGTGCTTCCTCAAGAGCTTTCTTATAATTAAATAAAAAAACAAGCTAATCTATAAAATCTGTATAATCATAAAAGCTCTCAAAGGTCTATCTGAGGGAGGGAGTGCACATGTGTTAGTTCATGCCCCTACACCTGATCTGTAGCAGGACCTGATCTATGCCTGTAGCAGGATATTGCCAGTAGGGGCACTTGGTTCCCCCAGAACAACTAATTTTACTAAAACAGCTCTGAGGCGCTGGGGCCTGCAAAGAGTCGCCCTGAAGTGTGAGCCACTGCAAGCCTCTGCTTCGATGGGACTACAGGCTCTCTGACACAGTTCTGAGATGTGGACAGCTCTCTCCATACACTCCAGGAAGCATAATGAAAACTGTGATAATTTTAGGCAATGTTAGCTTGGGATTTGTTGCTAATGATAACTGGTTAAGTCAAGTGTCCTGGTGAAAGTTGGAGAACAAAAGATGCTAATCAATATCAGCTGTTTCTGATTAGAAGTATCAGGTGAAAGATGAGATGCAGGTGAAAACTAAATGCAAGACAAGTTTTCAGGAGTGTTTGCAAAGCCTCCTTTTTATAACTGTAAGATCAGACAGTGCAGCAAGTGTTTGCAAAGAAGATTTCTTTTATTGAAGACTTTCATAAATCAGTGGTGATATGGAATGCACAAAGTGCGTTATTACTGGGGCAAAATGTTTTCTCTACTTAATATGGGAATTTTACCAAAAATGCTGCAGCTAAGTTCCTCTCCTTACATCCACAGCTGGCTCAATATGAACCACCTCAAGAAGAGAAGCGTGGTGAATAGCAATATTTTCTCCTTTAATGCCTTGACTGAATAAAGGGCTTCATGAGAACTGCAGTCCTGACTTCTTCTGTGTGCGAACCCTGCATCTTTGAGTTATATCTTCTTGAAAAGAAAAAGTCAGTATTGTTCATGCAGCTATTTTTGTGTAGCTAAAGCAGCAACTGGTAGGTTAATGCATACTTGTCAACTTTATTCTTTTCTTTAAGAAATGCTGATGGTTATAACAAACATGAAGGTGGCAGGTTAACTGCCTGCTCACGCGTTCATTCCATAACACAACCATATCCATTGTTTTTAAATGAAGAACATAGCACACTTGGAAAGGCAATACCAACTGCACTTTTTATTTGCATAACATGTACCTGTTTCTCTGTAGCTCACATCTACAATCCTGTTTCACAGACTGGACCTTGGAGAGTACCTCTGCCATCTGGATTGCTTTGGACAGAATACCACATTCTTGCTTCCAACAGCTCCTGTCCTGTGTGATTACAGTGCCTGTCATAGTAAGACTGGGAGAGTTTGCCTTATGATTCATATAATAGGGAAAAGAAAATCCCTAATGCCAGGGCACAGCAGAAAATCCAAGAGGTCTATGTGACTTGTGATCTCGCCTCCCTTCAGGGTCTGTGGCCCGTATTACCCTCAATCAGCCTTACAGCTCTTCTCAAATACAAAGTTACCCTTCATGAGAGATGCATCTCAGAACAATGGTTTCTTTTTTTGCTCCTAGATATTTTAAAGGCAACTGATGCTAGGAAAAATAAATGGAGGGGGAGAGGGGGAAAAAAAGAGTTCTAGTTCTGTGTTTGATCTACTTGCTACTCCTTTTTCTTTCCCTAGGATGAGAATTGTACTTGGTGCACTGGGCTAGCAGCAGGCAGAAGCATTTTAACACAGTGAAGAAGGGCTAGTATATGTAATTGCTACTCAGACCCTTAGCCCAAGGGGAAGAAAGAAACCAAAAAGAAAAATCTGTGTTCAACTGAGGAAAGACAATGCAAGAGCATGGAGGAACCACGAGTTCCTTCATGGGTGGGACGTGTCCTCCCTACAAAGCTGTGGCCGGGGCCGGGTGGCTAATGCAGAGGCAGCCTTGCCGGGCTGCAGGGTGATGCAGCCAGGGCTCAGGAGCAGCTGCAGCGGCTCAGGTGCTCGGCAGAGGCAGCCCCAGGGGCGGCAGGAGGCTCTGGCTGAGCCCTCGGCCGGGAGGGCCGGGCTGCGCTCGCCCCTTCTGCTGCTGCCTTCGGCTCGGCTCCGTGTGGGAAAGCGCCCGGCTCTGGCGCTGCTGCCTCGGCCGCAACTTCCCCTTCCCGCTGGGAGGGCCTTGCTGGCAGCGCTGGTTCCGTAAAGCCTGCTCAGTGCTGTCCCGCGGCAGCCGGTTCGGTAAAGCCTGCTCAGTGCCAAACTGCGTGGGGGTCCCGCGGCACCGGGCTCGTTAAGGCCCGCTCGGTACCGGTCCGCACGAGGTCCCGCGGCACCGGGCTCGTTAAGGCCCGCTCGGTACCGGTCCGCACGGGGTCCCGCGGCACCGGGCTCGTTGAGGCCCGCTCGGTGCCGGTCCGCACGGGGTCCCGTGTCACCGGGCTCGTTAAGGCCCGCTCGGCCCCGCCCCGCCGGTCCCGCCCCGCCCCGCCCCGCTGCCCCTGGCGCCGGGCCCGCCCGCTCACGTGCGGCAGCGCCGTCACGTGATCCGCGGCCTCTCACCCGCGACACCCTACCCCGCTGCGCCGCCGAGCCAATCAGCGCCGCGCAGCTGGGCGCCCGCCAATCCGGAGAGAGCTGTCTGGCAGCGGGTTGGGTTGGGCGCGCGGGGCGGCGCCGGCAGGCGGGGGCGGCCATGGCGCTGCAGTTCGGCGCGGCGGGCGCGGCCGAGGAGCCCGCTCAGGTCTGCGGCAGCTTCGGCGCCGCTGACTCCTTCTTCAAGGACTTCGGCTACGGGGAGGAGGAGGAGGAGGAGGAAGAGGGCGAGCTGGAGGGGGGCGCGGGGCCCGGCGGGCCCGGCGGCGGCGCGGGCGGGCCCGGCGGCGGCGCGGGCGGGGCGGACTCCAAGCCCCGGATCCTGCTCATGGGGCTGCGGCGCAGCGGGAAGTCCTCCATCCAGAAGGTGAGGGGCGGCCGGCCTCGCCGCGGCCCTGCCGCCGCCCGCCCCGGGCCGCCGCGGGCAGCGGGGCCGGCGCCGCCGCGGGCGGAGCTCGTGGCCTCGGTGCTGCTCCCTCCGCAATAAAAAGCGAGAACGCCGCTGCGAAGTTAAGTTCGTCATGGGGCTTTTTATCGTTTGCGTGCGCACCTCGGCGTGCTGCCAGCGGAGAGCCGCGCTGCGGAGGAAGAGCTCCCGTTTAGTGCCACTGTGTCACCTTTTGTGCCTTTGGAGGAGCCTCCTGCCTCTGAGTCAGCAGAAGGGCGGGCGCTGCTTGGCCTCCGTGCCCTTTCCTGGGCAGCGCCGAGCAGAGGGTGCTCCGGTGCAGTGCAGCCCTGCGGAGGTGGAGGGTGATCCCTGCTTCTGTGCCCAGCGTCCTGCCTTGGGAGCCCCCTGCGGAGCTTCCCGGTGCTGGCCGTGGGAAGGAGTCGCTCGTGAGGTGCAGCGCTGCACGGGCTCGTGAGCGGGGGCCTTCAGCCCGCTTCTCCTGGCGGTGCTGCGTCCTTCAGGCCTTTCCCTAAGGGTTTAACCAGGGAAGCCAATAGGAATCGCCTCTTAGCCATCCCGTGCAGGCTGCTTGGTGATTCCAACTACTATAGCAGTGCTTTCCAATCTGATGCTCTCTATATTTTGCTGTAGACTTATCCCTTTCGTTGGAATAAAGTTTGCAAAATGCCCTGTTTTTGTTAGAAAACTCTTTCCTTGGGCTTCCCTGTTGTTGGGATGCCCTTGGATGTAGCTTTTGGTTGTAACCTGTGAAGCAGATGTTTGCTTCCAGTGAGCAGAACCTCTCAAAGGACCTTGCTGCAATACTGTGTGTGCCTCTTCTCTCTCCTCAGGGACCTCCTCTCAGCTGCCATGGACATCAGAGCAATAGAAATAGTCTTATATTACCTCAAGGAAAAATAAAAAAGGCTTTTACAGTGGCTAGGGTGGGGAGGAAAGCGAGAGAAGTTGGAAAATCTATTCAGCATTTGGAGTTGTAGGTAAAGGTGCCTATTTCTATGTGCAGAATGATCCTGTGCTGCAGTGGAGATGCTGGCTGGTTATGGGTGACGTTCTGATGGTGGCTGGGCTCTCATGTGTAAAACCAGGTGCCTCTTTAGGGAGAGCATTGCCAGACAAGCTCACCGGACTGAGCTGCTAACTCCCAGGGGGAGTGTGCACAGAAAACTTGAGACATTTATTGATGTAAAAGAAAAATCAGCAAGAAGGGAGAAGGGCTTAACACTCAAGAAACAAATTAAAGTCCTGAGAACTTGCTGATCACTGCAGCTCAAAGGTGAAAAGGAAATTCACAATGTTCAAAAAAGAGGGGAAAAAAAAAAGGGCGGATGTTCAAGGTGACAGTGGAATTTTCTTTAAGTGCCATAAAAGCAGGAAGAGTTGCTAGGGGTTGATGACACCACCCAATGGCAAGCTGTATTCAAGCTGTATTCCATTGGGAATGGTTTAGTTGTAGCTAAGCAGCTGTGCAGATCCCGGAGGATTTTCCGGCCTCGTCTGCTCTGCCTGCACGTGCCTCGTGTCAGCTGCTGGGTTTCGCTGTCGTGATGCCGCTCGGGCTCTTCCCAGAGCCCTCTGCTTTATCAAAGCTGCTTAAGCTTGCAAGACGGGGTAGCTATTAGGTAATAAAAATGGAATTAGATCAAAACTGTGCCCTGCTTCCCCTGTTTGGTGTAAAACTAGCCGGGGAATATTCATCTGAAGAAACACTTTGCTTTGGAGGTGGGGAGAAAGGGTGATGATGACGTTGCTTTTCAACCTTGTTTTAAACTTGGTTCACTATTTCAGTCTTGCTCCCTATGAGTTCCAAAGAAAGAGTATTGATTTCTATAATCCTTGAAAACTTCTTCAGACCCTGGGGAATTTCAACTCTTGTCAGGACCCATCTGAGAACCGTTCTCTTCTTTCCATATAACTGTTTCGCTGCCTTAAACCTTGTTTGGATCCGAGTTCCTCAGATGTCTGCCTTAAGCGTGTGAATTCTTTCTGTTTGTTCTCAGAAATCTAGTTTGACGTATTATTTTGTTGCTCACTATTCAACCCATTAAGTTTGCTGGGGGCAGGGGTTAGAGACAGGGTAATTATAGGGTTTGACAGAAGATTGTGGCTCTTGGACTCTTTGGTGGGTGAATTCTAGATTTGTGTGAAGGAGTGTGTGTGTAGATGTATATATACACGTACATACACACCCAAAATAATGCTTCATAAGGAACAGCTTTCCTTCTGCTGTCTTAGCCTTAAATGAATTCACAAGTTGGGATGACTTTTATAATGCAGTTCAGTCTCTTTAAAATAATGTTTGCTCTTCAGGATTGCTTAAATTACAGGCTGTTCTTGCCTTTCTTCAGGAAAGGGCTAAAATCCCACCTGAGGCTTTTGCATGTTAGCAATTAGTGCGTTTATCATCACCACCGCGTAGCTGTTTATTGACTAGCTTATCAACTTTCATCTTCCGTTAAAGACACTTGAAAGGAGAGCGTCAACAGAAATAATTCATTTGGCCACAGTTATTAACATATCTAGAACTGGAATCCTATTATTTTTGTATACTTTTATTGTAGTTTGAGTGGTTTGATTACGTTGTTCTGCAGTACTCAATGCA
Organism: Nothoprocta perdicaria; assembly: GCF_003342845.1. Lineage (NCBI taxonomy): Eukaryota > Metazoa > Chordata > Aves > Tinamiformes > Tinamidae > Nothoprocta > Nothoprocta perdicaria. The sequence goes on from NW_020455566.1 coordinate 1,729,310, forward strand.
CTGAATTCAGTTGTGTAGTTCTGGCCACCTGTATAGAATTTATTGATGGAAGAAACTGTCTGTTCACTAACAGAAAGACTAAATATGTGCAGGATAATGCTGTACACTTTAAAATGGACAGACATTCTTGTAAGACTGAAGTCGCAGAGCTTTTATCGATCTTTTCTACTAAGTTAAGACTATAATTAGTGTTCTTTTAACAGGTGGTATTCCATAAAATGTCTCCCAATGAGACTCTGTTCTTGGAAAGTACCAACAAGATCTACAAAGATGATATTTCCAACAGTTCGTTTGTGAATTTCCAAATATGGGATTTTCCTGGACAGATGGACTTTTTTGATCCAACATTTGATTATGAGATGATCTTCAGGGGAACAGGTGCTCTAATATATGTTATCGATGCCCAGGTAAATACAAATCACTAACAACAGCAAAGTTTTCTTGCGACTCTGTGTGTGTTTGGACTGATCAGGAAAATAATAATTTATATGTTTTAGGTAAGTTCTTATAGCATCTCTTGTGTGTGAATGTCTGCTTTGGCAACCTAAATTTGGCCTGTTGTCTAGTTGTGTGAATTGACTGGGTAGGAGACACTCCAAGGGAGTGTATGGAAAAGGATAAGTGCTCTGGAGCTCACAGTGGTGAGAAGCCGAGCAGTGAGAACCTGCTGGACTAGGTGGTCTGAATAATCCCCTCCTCTTCCCCTGACTGCAGAATTATTTTAATAACAGCAGGCTTCTGACCTCAGTCTCTGGGATCATTAGGTATCGGCTCTCATTAGATATCTGGCAGCTCCTAATGAACCTGGGAGGGAACTCTGCTTATTGGGACTGTCTCCCTACCACATTCTGCAGGAGTTGAAGGGTAACGTATGTGCAAGAAACACTTCTCCGTACCCCGTGGAAATTCATTTTGTACTGGGAAGCCCCAGGGCCTGGTTTGTACAGCTGAGCCTTAGGTAGCTAATGACACTTAATTACAGAACTGAACCTAAAACTTGCTACCTGGGTTTCTGATTCTCCAATCCCATGTTTCTGCTTAGGAATGAAAGTAAGATCAAGTTCAAATCCTGAATGATTTTATCCTTGTGCAGAATGGAGTAGTTACTGCAGCTAAGCCATGTTATTAATTCCTGCCAAAACTAATTTACAGGATGACTACATGGAAGCTTTAACAAAACTCCACACCACAGTTTCGAAAGCCTACAAGGTCAATCCAGAAATGAACTTCGAAGTTTTTATTCATAAAGTTGATGGTTTATCAGATGACCACAAAATAGAAACTCAGAGGGATATTCATCAAAGGGCCAACGACGACCTTACAGATGCTGGGCTTGAAAAACTTCACCTTAGGTGAGTGAGACATTCTGGCATATGGGATCTTAGTGTTGCTCATTCACATACAGACTAATAGTTCTTAGTTTTAAGAGTGGTTTGGAACAAGGTGTTGTTAGTTTAAGATTGTGCCGACTCTTTTTATAAAATAATCACAATGTTTGGTTAAGTCTCAGCTGTTTAGCTGACCAAAATAAGGTAAGCTATTACATTGTATTCTAATCAGCAGATTTATTCATAAACTCACTGGTAATTCAAGGTCCTTTCTTGTCTTGTTTTCATGCAGCCTAAGAGGCCAAAGTTGTACATGTGACCTAGAGGGGCAAGGGAGGGAGACTTCTTCTCTTCTCTAGTAGTGGCTAGTGCTGACTTTTCAGTATGATTGTTCTTAAATGCTTAGTCTCTCACTTGATGTTTGGCTCATAGCTTGAAAAAAAACTGTACAGCTAAGTTTAATACAATGCATCTGTCTCTTTTTACTGTTGTCTTTCATCTCGTAGAGTGTTAAGGTATTGGCAGTATTTCAATGCTGACAGGCCAGAAACAGGATTTTAAGAGATCTAGTTAAGCATTTAAGTCTTCTGCATTAAGCATTTTGTAGACAAAATGTGTTTTGGAAATGTGCTCAAATTTCTCTCTCTTCTCCCATCTCATGGAGAGGGGGAGAATCTGTTTCATTTAGGAAAGAGGTTCTTGATGTAGCCGCAGCAAAATACACTTGTGATAAGGAATCTGGTTAAGACATCAGTCTTTGAGTGTTATATAAAATAGCTTTAACGCCTCTATTTCACCTCTAATTCTATTTTTGAATATTTTTGCTCTTTTTTCTCCTTCTGCACTCATCTCAGCTTTTATTTGACCAGTATCTATGACCATTCAATATTTGAAGCCTTCAGTAAAGTGGTACAGAAGTTAATTCCGCAACTGCCAACACTGGAAAATCTACTAAATATCTTTATATCAGTAAGTGTTAAGCTAACTAATCTAACAGAATTCTAAGCCAAACTTTTGCAGCAATAGGACAAATCATTTTGATAGGGAACATTGGCTGGATCTGCATTTGGGGGATTCAGGTGCCACTCTGATATTGGTGTATTCTGGTGGTACTGTTGTCTGAATCTGAAGGTCTTTATCAGAACCACAGTGTACTGATGCATCCTTTTACCAGGTGTCTCACAATACTGCTGCAGGCAGAGAGTGCAGGAAGAGAGAGGTGGGACTGAGATGTGCAGGGGTCGGAAGCCTCACCCTGCACTACTGCGAGGCTTGTGTTCATAGAGGATTCTAATAACGTGGCCCAGCAGATATTGGGCACGTTCATGGTACTGACCAGCAGTGTAATTAGGGAATCAAGTGCAATTCTGGTGCCAGAAGGATCAGTTGGATGTCTGCAAGACATTACCTTGGGTGTTCCAACTGGCCAGGCAGAATGAAAGCTAATGTGCCTGGTATATAAACTGCGGCTAAGCTTTGCCAGAAAGCCATGTTCAGAACTGATGTGTGACACCTCACTTGCTCAACAGCAGAAGGCTTCTGCAGTCGTTATGAGCACATGCACTGTGTCCAAGTGCTCAGCTACAAGTAGGAAAATACAGTTGTTTTGGTGCTCTTCATTATTCGTAACTGCCACACTGTGATACTCTTCTGAAGTTGTAAGATTAGAAGGTGACTTGATTTGCCCTGCATGTCAAGCTATATAGCAGCTGCCTCATATAGAAAGTATGTGTTGATACTTAGATACTTAAAATAACTCATCTGCAAGATTATTCCAGCAGGTGAACCTGAACGTGTACGTCCTCTGTTTCTAATAGAAACACAAAAGGAGAAAACTTCTAAGCTTGGGTCTGGAAGTATAATAAAATGTAACCTGAATTATGGTCTGGTAGCTTATAAACTAAAAAATCCTAACCAATCTCAAGTTTTATGTTGTCAACTGGAACGTGATGTTAGTATGTTTTACAGCAGCTAGGGTAGTGTGCTATAAACTATACACTTTGCTGTTTTAAGCCTCTAAATTGGTTATGTTTATACTATTACCTGCTTTAAGAATGTGAAACTGTATGACGACTTCTGAAGATGAAATACAGTTTTCTTAAAGTCTTTCTCTTTCTGAAGAATTCAGGCATTGAAAAAGCTTTTCTCTTCGATGTAGTCAGCAAAATCTACATCGCAACGGACAGTTCCCCTGTGGACATGCAGTCATATGAGTTGTGCTGTGACATGATTGATGTAGTGATAGATGTTTCCTGTATATACGGGTAAGTGATGAACACTCTTAGGGAAAAAAAAATCCTTAAAAGTTGAAGAATAGGTTGCAAACTATGCAAGTCCTGTTGGCTTCATCATTCAATAAGATACTATCAGCTGGTCTGGAAACAACATTCTTTCTGCAAGTAATTAGGGGGGAAAAAAAGCGAACTGATTAGCTTTCATAATCAGTTTCTTTCCTTCTCCCTCTACTCATCCTTGGAAAAAAAAGAACACTTGACATTTCCAGAAGCCAAGTATTTAATGTAAAATCCAAATACTGCGGTGTCATATTTGGATGGTAGATGTGTGTCAGTGCCTACAGCAGCTGGTAATGAAAACATCCCATAGCTCATTAGTACAACTTGTAATCACATTGCTCTGTTGTTTCCCTCTACCTGGACAGAGTACCTTTGGCCACATCTCTGCTTTCCTCAGCTCAGCTTTTGTTAACTTGCCCCAAAGAATGAATGTAGTGCCTGTTTTGTGAAATTCGTAGTTGAATTTTATGCCAAAATAGTTTTTAAGTGGCTGTGGAGAGTACCTCCCTCCTGGCTGTAAAGTTTGTCTTCTTAGCATCCTTTTATCTGAAGCAGTCATTGTATGGCCTGCAGTGCATGCATCCTAAAAGCAGGAATGTACTGGCGAACCTTTCTGACCCCTTGTGAGGGGCTTATGCCATTCTTGATACTGCTCTTCCTTTATATTCTATGATAACCAGTTGAAGTAGTTACAGTAACCTGTGGAAATACATGGAACTAGAATCTTGTGCTTAACCTTCTTTCTATTGGCTTCTGTACGGTGCTGTTAGGAAGATGATTTTGTGTAGGGGGCATGGTTGTATTTCAAACTGAGCAACAAGCATTATATTAGTTGTATTAGTCCAAGTTATGAGAGACTGAACAGGCCAGAGATAGTAATTGGACTGGAATTTTTCCTGTGCCCTCAATATCACTATATTGATAAAGAATGTGGACTAGGGAACCTTGGGATTAGTTTGCAGAAACTAACCTCCCCATGATGTCGCTTCATTAAAATTATATAAAAGTTCTATGTTAAAATCTTCAAACCAGCTGTTTGATGTGGTACTGTGGTGCTGCAAATACAATGAGACAGTGACCTTCTGGTTTGAATGTAAACTACTTCACAACTTATATTCTATATCCATCAAGAAAGTTCAGCTCTAAGCTGCAAATAACATTGCCTAAATCATTGTAAGTTTTTAGTTTGATACCAAAAGAATGTATGCCGAGAGCTTCCCCTTAATTATGTTCCTATATTTTATTCATTTTATTCTAGCAAATATTTTTTCTTCTCCTCTGTCTAGATCTAGCATTCACTTAATATCAAGAGGCTTTAGAGGTGATAAGGGTCATACTTATAACTGAGACTTGCACCTCAGGTTTTTCACTTGCTCACCATTCACTATATGTAATATTCTTCCTGATGTTATGCTGCATTTATCAGGTATTAAAGGCTTGTCTTAATTACATGCGCACGCCCTGCAGCTTGAGGATGCTTTAACTTTTTCTCTCTTAGGTTGAAGGAAGATGGCACTGGAAGTGCTTATGATAAAGAATCAATGGCAATTATCAAGCTCAATAACACAACCGTCCTGTACTTAAAGGAAGTAACAAAGTTTCTGGCATTAGTCTGTATTCTTAGGGAAGAGAGTTTTGAGCGCAAAGGTAAGGACTTCCCTCATCGAATGGCTTTTACTCAATACATTTCATCAACTGTACAGTTTATTATGACTTTATAATTCACCTTAATTTCATATGACTGAATTCGTTTAATTGGGAGGGAGGGTGAAGACCAGTCAGTATGAGTTTGTTGGCTGCCTTGGTCTGTGTCACTAGTATCAGCTGTAGTAGAATCAGTCAAATGGAGTGATGTTCCTTTAGTTCTGCAGCAACAGAAAACTTGTGACTAGGTGTGTTCTCTATTACGTATGTCACACTAACCTTTTTAGCCTATGACTGAGGAAAAGAGCAAAGTAAGCTGGTGCAGCATATGGTGGGTACTTGAAGCAGTGTTGAATGCAATCAAGGTTTAACCAGCCTTGTCGGACTTAGAGTAGATAAAAGGGGTGATTGGTCTTGTGCCTGTTACAGGGTTGAAATAAGAGCGTACTCTCCAATTTCAAAGTATATGACTTAAATCGGGGCAGTGATTATCTTGGCATTCACATACTGTTCAAAAGAGCAAAAGTAGGTGCATTCTCTTAATACCTTTGCCATATTTGATCTTGGAAGCTAGGATATATGTCAATGTTGCAACCCAAAAAAGTGCATAATTGCGTTCAAGTGACAATCACACTGCTATATCCTACTGATTCATTTGCGTAGGACAGTTATGTTTAAGGGTGGAGTCTCATGTTGTCCCCGCTTCCGCTGTTTAATATATGTGTGCATATATATACATCTTGCCTTTCAAAATAGTACTTTATATCTAAATATTGAGAGAATCTAAAATAATACTGGCATCGGTAAACTTGATTGTTAAATGTTTTGAACTTGGCTCATGCTAAAAGAGGGAAATAGCTGTTTAGTGAATGAAAAAAACTGTCAAGCTCGGTTGATTATATAAATGTGCCAAGCTGAGCACACTTTTTCCTGTCCCTCTCTCTTCCTTTCTAACAGGTCTCATAGACTACAATTTTCACTGTTTCCGCAAAGCTATTCATGAGGTCTTTGAAGTAGGTGTTGCCTCCCACAGATCCTGCAACCATCAAGCAGGCACCTCAAATATGAAAGCAGTGACTCACAATGGTACACCCAGGAATGCAGTCTAGAGGAAGACTAAAGACATGGGACAGACTTTTGTCAGCTCTTCAGTCCAGCCCAAGGTTAAGTTTTTGTGGAACAAGAGAAGACCAGTCTGAAAGCCTGGAGTTGGCTGCGCAGGAGAAGAGCGACGCTCACTTGGGAACAGCAGCTTGTAACTCATGTTGGACAACTGAAACTACTGTAGAAACGCTCTGAGGCCAGTGGAGTTAGAAATGTCAAATTGAAACGAGCTTTATTCCAAGTATGGTGTTTTTGCAGTTTGGAGGCTTATTTTAACAGTCCGTGACTGAAGGAAAGACTTCGTGGTCAAAGATTACAGATGATCGAGTTGAGCTTAACATGAAACACCGAATTGTCACTTGCTCAGCTGCCTTTTTTTCTCTCTCTCTGTAGAATATCTTTTTAATCTTTTTTTTTTTTTTTTGTTCACTAATCTTTTTCATGCAAGAAAAATTGGTGATGTTAATATGTAGGCTTACGAAAGTCACGCTTTTTGTTTTGTGAGGCTGGTCTCACAAATCATTCCATAAAATTCTTTTTCCTCTCTCCAAGTTGCTCAGAGTATTCCCATAAATTCTGTATTTAAGTGGATGTAAAATAGAGCTCTGTTCTGATTCTGTGTTTGCTTGGAGAACTGAGCTGCAGCTTCAGTTTAAGAAGTCTTGATACTTTGCTTTCAGAAAACCCTTATTCATAAATCCCTTTCACTGGGAGGGAAGGAGTAAAAGCTGAAATGGCCTACCTGCTTTATTTTGCAAAAACATGGATGTCTTAAATCTGTGTGAATAAATCTAGTCACAAACAATTGCATGGCTAAACCGAGGTGTCTGCCATCTGTTGGATTAAATCACTTTCAGCTATTTCTGGATGAAGAAATGGCCAAATTACTTACAATAGACGAGCTCTCTTTACCCTGTAATAATCAAGACAGTTCTTAGGAAAATGTCTGAAGCTGTTGCCTTAGCATAGCAATTAAATATCAGAGTGGTACAGCCTACTAATACCAATAATTCAGATTGCAGTGATCTCATGCAGTGGTCAACAGCTTGTTTGTCCCCATGCAATCTAAATAAAATAGCAAGTTCTATGACCTTGTGATTGCTGAATGTCATGGGAGGTATAACTGAACTGTTTTTCCCTAATTTATTGGTAATATTACAGCAGATGTCGCATTGTACATCCGTCTTGTTGAGCAGTAAGCTCAGCTGTTGTTCCAGACGGATCTTTTCCTCTTTTCACCTATCCCTAGGTATGCAGAGGTGTTCAGAGGCCACTGGACCAACTGACTGTACAAGTGCCACTATAAAGCACTGTAAAATCTGTGTCTGTAAATGATATCTGCAAGTGATGTACTTCTGTGGTCAGTTACATCCAGGATCACTTCTATATTTATAGGATGGATTTTCATTGAACTATGTAAAAATGAATAGACATGCATTTGCATTAGGGTGCTGGCACATACTCGATAACTGCATTTTTGCTTTGTTTTAGAGGTGATGTATGGTGATCAATACATAAAGGATCTGCTCTAGAAGTTACTCAGTAGGAGTCTCGGGAATTCGAGTATTCTCGTTCAGGTAGTACTATTTCTAAATCCAGCCTTGGCGTCTTTCTTGGTAATGGAGCTACTGTTTCTGGAAGTGGAGTTTTATGAAGATGCTGCTGGATTTTCAGATGAGGTTTGGTGGCTTGCGAGCTGTATCAGTGTCCTGTTACCTCAAGGTGAGAGGAGAAAGAATTGGCAAGAGAACAAGTAACAGCTCATTCACATTTGTGCGGTGAGATTTCTATGTTTTGAGTACACCTGTATGTTCCCATCTTTCTCTCTTCCGTCTCTATATGATTCTGTGCTAATAAAATTAAAAAAGAAAAAAATATATTGTTTCTAAGGGAAGATGAGAATTTGGTAGAATCAGCCATATGGTTAAACAGATAAGAAAAGTTCCTGCAACTTCTCTGATTTCAGAAAGATTTTAAATGCATTCATCCTATGAGTCAGCGTTAGCTTCCCCCTTGATTTAATGCTGATTATTAAATACTCAATTTTAAGAAGATGATGCTTGTCTCTTAAGGAATATGAATGACAGTGATTCCTGTTTTGAATTCTGAGCATTAGATTGCATGCTGAAAACCTGCCTTTTTAAACATTGCTTTTACCGACAATAAATATTAGCTTCTCAAAACAGAGCACTTATCTACTATTAGCAGCAAAAAATCTGAACGTTATTAACTCTGAACATTAAATTTGTCTCTTATAAGGAGGAGGATATTTCCGTAGCTTACTACATCTAGTTGTAAGGTTGTAGTAATGTATGAGAAGGTAAGTTGTGGGCCCCTGCTGCTGAGGGGAGGCTCTTGCTCCTCTTGCTGCTGCTTCAGCAGGGCTGTTTTCCAGTTTGCAATGAACTCCTCATGTCACTGCATGCACAGGGAGCGACAGGGCAGCTGAATTTTCTTTTTCCCCAGCACAGGATCCTCTCTCCCCTTCCCTGGTGCAGCGGGAGATCCTCGGAGAGGTAAGGCAGGGAAGGGGGGCTTCCTTGGAAGAGGGGCTGAAATCCTGAAGGAAGAGGGATGTGATGCATTTTCCCTCTCTTCCCTCCTATTAACCTGGGCGGCTCCAGCTGCTCCGACCCTTACAGACACCTGAGGAGCTGCTGCTTGTCTGAGGAAGAGGGGAGTGAGGAGGGAGGCAGCGGGAGGGCCCGGGCCCGGCGCGCTGTGCTGGGCGCCATCTCCCCGGGCGCTCCCTCCCTTCCTTCCCTCCATCCCTTCCCTCGCGGGCGGCCCCGCGGCGCGCGGAGGTGGCGCCCGCCGGCCAGGAGGGGCACGAGGCGCCTCGTGGAGCCCCGGCCCGGCCCCGGAGGCGCGGGGCTGCGGGGGCTGCTGCTGCTGAGAGCGGCCGTTATTAACGGCGCGCGCCGCTGGAAAACGGCCGTTATTAACGGCGCGCGCCGAGCGTGGGCTGGGCGTTTCTCGCAGGCGCCCACGGTAGGTGGCAGCCGTGTAACGTCCGCGACAGGCCTCGCCAGGAACGTCTCCCTCGCCAGGAACGTCTCCCCTCCCCGGGCTGTTCCCTTTACGTTCCCTCTCGGTAGGTCTTGTCGGGGCGCGTGCGGTTTCCGTTACAGCATCCGAGAAATACCTTTTATTTATTTTTTCTCTGTAAATCTATTCTGTTAAGTGTTCTCACTGTGTCCTGGGTGAAGTGCGCCTTTTTATTTTTATTTTTTCTCTTTTTTTCCTGACTTTCCCACTTACACGTGTAGTAGGAGAGGAGTATTCTTTGGAAAGTGGAAATCTGGAAGCACTTTTCCTGAAGGCTGCAGTGTGTCTTGACCCAAGTTCTGTTTAAAAAAGGTCTTTTACGCTGCCTGCATAAGTAGGTTCATTCTGCTGTTGATTTGCTCAAGTACATGGCAAATGTTTTCTGATGATAGGTGTTTTGTAAAAAACAGGAGGTTTCTCTGAGGAGCTCTGCTCTTGGAAATCAACTGATACTGAACTGATAGCCTCTTTCTGGTAGGTTTTTAATTTCCAGCCTTTTACAAGGAACAAAGTGATAAATTTCCAGCTAGACTTGTGGGCTACATAGTGAGGAACACCATGCCTTTATAAAAAATGGGATTTTCTGCATTAATTATCACCAGACCAAGAGGAAAAGTTGCCACTCTCTGTTTCCAGTTATTGATTATCTCGAAATATAGGGTTAAAAATAAAGTTCTTGATGGCTTATGGTAAAGTGGAGCATTTTATTTTCAGCTCACATGAGCTTGACTTCATTTTCATCTTGCAGTGAATGGGACACTTGGTGTTCACCTGTGATCTGAGGATATTTATTTTCCTTGCCCCTAGATGGCTGCCTTGTTCTCTTGTAAAGAATGTGAGGCTCTGCAAAGAGGCAGAGCCGGAACAGAAAAGGTCTTTAAATGGCTCCTTTCCCTCTGCTCTCCACAGCATTTACGTATTTGCAAGGAAGAATATTAGGGGTGAGTTTATCGCTGACGACCTGCTGTAACAGCTGGGAGCTCGTAGGTACCTTCTGCTACGGGGTAGGAGGAGAGTGAGCTATGACGTGGTTTAGGGAATTCAGAGTATTGCTAATCGTGATACCGAAACGCTCTTGATTTACAGCTTAGGAAATGCTCGTGGTTCTAGCAAGTGCTGCCATAGGAATATCCCACCCCCTACCTGTTTCGAAAGGAGCTCTGCAAGAGGGGAAATGATTCCGAATGCTCTGGGAGTTAGGGGGGGTTTGTAAGGCTTGGCCCAGGGTGCGGGAGAAGTGTTACATGGGGCACTTAGACCTGCTGTAATGTGTCTGCTGCTAAAGCTCCGCTGAGACCACCCATTGCATTTGATTCCTAAGCCCAGGCAAACTGGAACCTACCTCGCCACAGCTGAGTGTGGTGAATTAATCATTCTAGAGTAATTTTCTCTCCAAATTCTGCTCCAGAATAGCTTTGTTTTTCTTCTTTCTGCGTGAACTACTTTATTTTGGGGGGGGGAAAAAAAAAACAAGTTTGATTCAACTATTTGCTCTATACTATTTTAGTTCTGTCTTATACACGAGAGAACTAAGAACAAAGAGGCACAGAAAAGAGGCATTTTCCTATTTCCTATTGGAAGATTCTCAAAGGGATTCCTGAATCGAAGTTCTGGTGGCACATGCAAGGTGATGGTCCTTATGCATTCTTACTGCAGCGCATTTCGTTGAATACTTAAATGAACAAGCCTGATTTTTAATCAGACATTTAGCTTTATAACTTTTTGTAAATCATAGTATGAGATCTAAGTAACAGCTTAACGAAAGAAAAAATTTAGAACTCACCCATCAATGGTCTGGATTTAAAAGTGTGTCAGAAACTAGTGGAAGTTTTGCATTACTTTGAGGGAAGCTGAGATGCCAGTTGTATTTTTGTGTGTGATTTGGTATTTCTTTACATTCTGATGTGGACTAGCAGTCAAACTGAGGATTTAATGGAGCATAGACTTCACTCTGGGCTCACCTGAACTTGTTAAGATGTTGAGATGTTGACTTATTATTTGACACTAATAAAAAAATTGCTTTCTGAGAAAGAAACTCTCCTGTCTGGTAAGTTAAAGCTTCCAAAGTGGAGATGGTTAAGATTATTGAACAACCTTTAACTTTCAAGAAGAAAGATGCCATTTTCTATAATTAGCAGAGATTCTGTTAGTAATTTTGGTTAGGATATGACTGATTTAATATGCTTCTGCATGCAGCAGGTCATAATCTGATAAGCAATTATGCTTACTGCATGATGAAGGGTGTATCGTGTTTGAAAAATCATCATGTAAAGCGTTCAGTGATATTGGCAGTCGTTCATAACGACTGTGTCGTGCAGACTTCTGTGAAAAGAGCCAAATAATTGGTATCTATCACATGCACTTCTGTCGAAATCACAATTTTCGTGGCAACACTGCGTTAATAGAGTCTGTCAGCTTAGTCTGTAATGGCTCACAGCACATCAGTCTTAAAGAGTACATGATTTTAGAATTGAATTAGCTGTAATTTTGTACAGAATTGTACTGCAGAATTCTTAGTGACAGAGGGGCAGGTACAGGAATAAGTCCAGTGTTAGGCTGTGCAGATTCTCAAGTGATAGGATGAAGCTACACATTCAGTCTGCTACAAAAATAGTTAAATAAGAGTTTCCTGACCTTAAGAAAGGCCTGATATTTGTGGTTTACGTTTGCGTTTATGAAATGACTACTTAAATTGAGGTACATATCAAACAAAATAGATGCTAGATAACACTTGAGGAAGAACTTCAAAAGCTGCATTTGCTTGAACGTTCAGAAATGCATGGAGCCAAGTCCTCTGAACTACGCGGTGTAAAAACTTGGAAAGCTCCAGGAATAAGAGAAAGGTTAGAGTGTCTTTATTGCACATCTGTCTTAGTAGGAGAAGGATGTGTCACCAGAAATAGTTCTTTGGAAAGCAATCATGTATGAAGAGAGAGCATGATCCTGGATATCTGTCAGAAGTAATTAATGGAAAATTTGGGAGTTTTCTTGTTTGGAGAACTGGTTTGCAAGGCAACAGATCATTTCTACTTAAATGTCTGTGGTGAAGTCCTTCATTTGGATGTCTTTTTATTTTCTCTCTACTTCTCTCTTGTATTGGAGTCTTTATCTTTCCTGGATAACAATCTTCGCAAGTAATACTTGTTCAAAACGCAAAGCCAGCAGATCCCTCCTTTTAAATTAATTGAAAGCATTATGAAATATTCACTCAATTGTGACTTGACATTGTGAATTCAACTGAAGTTCTGAATTTTGAGGCTGTGGACCCTGCAGAGCAGCATATCCCCATGTGTTTGGGGTGCGAGGCTCATGAAGTTCATACCATCTCCCAGCTCTTCTTCTTTCCTTTTAATGGTGTTTGGCTAGTGCAAGATTAGTTAACTAAAAATACCACTATCAAAACACTCCCAGTGTAGGATAGACACAGCCTCAGAAATTCTGATCATATTCTTGTTTAAATAGGTATATATCTATGTATTTTTTCCCCCCGAGATACTAACTTTTGCTTTCCTAGGTGCTGCATTTGTGAAGCCTCTTCCGATGAGTCCACTCCATGCTGCCCGGGTGACGTGATGCTTAATGGCTTCTGTGACTGCAGCTTATGCAGAAACCCCTGAGCTACCTGTAAACCAGTTAGCTTGGACCCTGCAAAGATGTGACAGCAGAGGGGAGTTGCAGGATATACAGGAAAAGGGGAGGAAAATATTCAGGTATTTGGAACATGGTGAGATTTGTCTGCACCGTGTAGTTCAAAGTTTGAATAACCAGCTTGGTTGATTGGTAGATAACTGTATTCCATGGAAAGATGCATGATTGAAACATTCTCCATGATTCCAATCATATAAAAGTAGGGTAGATGTGAAGAGGTGCTGTCACATTCCCTGTGTCTGTAGTGCTATTTCCCCCAGATTACATAAGGATACCGTTCTTTAGAAATCACTTATGTTGTGAACTTAAGCTTTTGTCTTTTTAACTCTTCCGTTTCACTCTTTTATTTGTCCCAGTAACGGTGCTGCTGGGTCTATATGAAAAATACACAAATTTTAATAAGTGCCACCCTTTCTTCTGCTTTATTTGTGAGTCAGAGAAATTGAAAACTTAAGATTTTTCTAAAGTTGCTGAGTAACTTTTGTCCTTTTTTATTTAATTTTTGGGTCAAAAATAAATGCAAACTATGTGTGCCAAAGCTATGTGTGCATTTATAGCTCTGAAGATGAATCTGACCCAATAGTGGCTATACTTTATCTGGGTCCTTGTAGTTTTCAGGTTATTTTTAATCCTCTGTCGAATTTATGGTGTGTAACTCATTTGATAGAATAGCAAACCGTTCCTGCAGTTTCTTCGATTTTGTCGCTGGTTTCTTAAGTTTTAATAAGTTTAATAAGTTTTCTGAGGTGGGTGTTGCCAGATGATTGGCAAACAGTGTGTTAATACCACTGTGTGCAAGGAATTGATGTAACTGCATTTTGATTCCAGTAACATTCATCATTTTTTTAAGGAATAGGCCTTCTAAAAGATGTATAAGAATATGGGTGGGGGGATTAAAATATTAACTTAAAGGATGGCAGGTAATAATATCAACTCCTTTTATTGTATTTCTTTATTCTTAATTCATTAATGAAAAATATGTATTCTTCCCTTTGTAATTGGAAAGGATGAAATAAGGATGTCTGCGCTTGTTTATTGGAAAGCTCCAAATCTGACTTTTCCATGTAATACTTGTATCAAGTCGGGCTTTTCCATATTATGCTCTACCTCACCGTGGATTTTACAGCTATATTATGCTATAGGATTATTAAAAGAGGGTATATGCCTTGTGTCTTGGGAGAACCACTAAGTATTCTCAATGAAACGCATCACGCATTTGCGGGGGAGGCAAAAGGAATACAAAAGGAGGAATGTGGAAAAAAAGAAAAGAGGGATAATGAGAGAGCCTCCAAGTTCTGCTCATCCAGCAGCGCCGGAGCAGAAGTGCAGCCGCAGTCACTGCCCCGCGACTCGTTATTAGACTCCTTTGCCTAAAGGCTCGGAGCAGGGATGCAGGAGAGCTTCACGCTGGGAAGCTGATAGCTCCTTGGAGTGACTGGGAAACTAATCAGGCAGCGGCCGCTGCTCAGGGCTTGCACTTGTTTCATGACAGGCACATTCAGAATCAAGCGTTACGACTATCAGCTTGGGCGCGTTTCTGCAAAGACATAAAACATCTCAGCTTATTTGGTGTGATTTTTTTTTTTGGATATAATAATAATTGTTATTATAATCATTGCTAGCCTCAGATCTCCGGGGAATAGGAAGATGTCTTTCTGGAACAACTGTGACTCTGACATCTGGTTTGGTAAAACATTTCTCTGACAGGGCATGATGTTCATTTTCAACATTAGAAGAATATTTTATTGTTAGCCCAGGAAGCGCATTGCTGGAATGAATATTTTTCTAGCACTGCTCTCCATCATTATAGTGACAGCTTTGGAATTACGATATTAGCCTGTTACTAAAATGTCTGCACCTTTTGCTCTGAAGCTATGTCTGATAGATTCAGGATTTTGCTTAATGTAGCTGATACATAATTCCTCTTTTGTGGTGACAATAATGTTCTTTAGCAACCTTGTAATATTGCACCTTCTCTATCACGCTGCCTGAAAGTTTGTTGAAATTTGAATAGCTTGCAGGTTTCCTTGTTTTCTGGGCCCTGTTGTGCTTTCTTAGCTGTGTATTGATGTCTTTAAATATGTAGAGAGGAAAGTTTGAGGTTAGATGGAAGCAAGGGAGGTTTAAAGAGAAGGGAGAAGCTAAGCACAGAGTTAGTTCTCTATTTTTAAAGTTCACTTGTGCAGTAGGATGGTATTTCAATGTTGGAGTGTCCATCTCTTGTGTCTGTATGGCCCAGTGCGCCCTGGTGTCCCATATGCAGTGATGATGCTGGAGATGGTCACCTCGGGTGTCCTTATAACGTGGTGGGGTTGGCCGGGGGAGTCCCGAGTCTGCAATGTCTTGCAGAGCAAGCAGCAGTGCCTGAAACTGAGCTCCACAAAAGTCCCCTTGTGGAATTGCTTGACCAAGCCAGCAGAAAATGGCCCATGCCCATTTTGCTGAGACTCTTTATACCACTTACACAACCTCATCACTCCAACTAATTCATGCTCAAGATAATGTTAGGGACAATGATTATGGATGCCTGAGATTTTTGTGTATCTTGCTTGGAAATGTGAATTGTCGAGATTGAGAAAACATGAGCTTTTATGTAATCCTATTTCTCCCATTTATTATCTTAGCAGTGAATATTTTTTGAAGAAAAACAGTGTAGCTTGACATGTGATAAAGTCAGAGATAGTATAAAAGGAGTGTCTCAAATATTAATTTGCTGCTTGTGTTTGAAATGTATTTGCAATTTAGGATATACTTTTTTGCCGTATGTACCTGTGACAATCTACCCGATAAAATACAATTATACTTGAATATGAATTTGACCTCCTTGTGCCTGGGATTAAATATAGTCTAAAAAGTCTGAGAAAAAAAAAACTCTTAGATTTGGACATATTGTATAAATCTCTGATGTTCCACTGTGGCCCTGTGGAAGGAAATGGGCAGCATGTTACATTTCAGATACGTACAAACCTAAACCTTAAATATTTAAAACAGACTGGGGTTGTTATTTTAATAGGAGATTTGGAAATATTACTTAAGGCTTTGTGCTTTATTATAGAAAATTTCACCATGCTTTAGAATAGTAACTTCAGGCCATAACACTGCTAGACAGGGTTAAAGTATTTGTGTACCTAGGCTCATGTGAAAAGAAAATTGCAGGCTCTATGTCCAGGGTACTTACAGATGGTTTGTGATTGCAGTAAACATACATAAGTATGTTTTACATAAGGGTAAGGAGTTTATGGAAATTTCAAGTATAGGCATTTGGATTTGTAATGAGTAAGTGGTTCTCTGTGGTTCAGATGCCCTTAGTTGCTGTTTGAACAGGGCAGATCGCTTATTGGCACCGTGTGAGAGCCTTTTTTTGATCTTTTGTTGATCTGAATACCTGCAAATAGTGCCCTAAGTAACATGAGGTAAGGAGCATGAGCATAAATGAAACCGAAGCTTAATGAGAGCACAGAGAAACTGTAATTATGCAGCGAATGGGAATGTGATGTTTGTAGAGTGTGGCATTTGTAGGTAAATGCTCTGTGCTTGTGGCCTAAACCTGGCCTTGCTGTCACGCTTTGCGATGACAATTATCTGGTATAAGTTATTTGTATATAAGAATTGTTGTTACTTGACGGGGTCTCATCAGTGCTGAGCGCAACAAGTAATGCAATTGCAAATTTTGTTCTTTCTTATCTGCAAATTGTTCCTGGGCAGATTTTGACTTTTAAATTTATTATTAGTAAGTAGACACCATAGATAAAACAACTTTATATATATTCTGTGTGGCTAGTTATTATAATATGGACTATATAGATGAATACAGGATAGAGGTAGTTGTTTCCCAGTCTGTTTCCAGTCTTAGATTTGTTCCGACTAGCTGGCTATATTATTTCCCAATTTTCTTTTCCAGAGCTGTTTGTATCCTAAAGGAGTACAATAAACATTTTATACTGATTTCTTATAGCAGGAGATCTTTATAATAGTCTTTAAAATAAATTTCTTGACTGTAATTGGCTGGAATATTAGTCTTTGACTTTCCTTCTACTCTGTTTATTGCATTGCGCAAATAATTTTGGTGAAAATACGAAAGATTTAGTGAAGTGCAATATGCTGAAAGCGAATTATCTCTAAATTTTAAATATATACTGAATACAGAAAGAATGGGGATTTGTTTAACATAATTTTCCAGTTTAGTTATTTTATAGCAGAATAAGAAATCCCAGAGGAATTTTGTTAGCAAGGAAAATAGTATCATAAATATTTCTTATTATTGCCAAAGTTTCCTTAATCATATTGTTTAAAGTTTTCAATACACTGTAATGCTTACTAGTGGTTTTTCATTTTCTACTGTCAGATAATTCCTTTTCCTAACTCTGGATAAATAGAACTCTAAACACTTTTGGTTTTAGTTATAGATGATGTATATATGACCAGACAGCTGATATAATATAGTAGTATTGTGTTTTCCACAGTGGTGAACTTAAAGGTTTGAATGTGTGAATGGAATTGAATTAATTGTAATATTTTAGAACAGTTTCTTCAGGAAAAATGCAGTTAGTGATTTTTGTTGTCAAAGGTTATGAAAGCAAATTAAATATGTTTTTAGCTGTAATGATGGCAGACTGTAAGGGTAGAAAACAGGTGTTAATATGGAAAGGGTCTTTTATCCTTATTCTTTTCCATTTGTACATTAACAAAAGTATATAATGAGAAAGACTCAAATCTGTCATCTTTCAAATAGGCACGTGTAAGAACTGTGGGAATTATTTTTTTTCTGAGATTTGGAATATTGTCTTTTTTATGAAGTGTCCAGTAACAATTCCCTTTTTTGACTAGTTGTCCCCTGTGTTTCTTTTCTTCTTGGTGTGAAATTTGCCTTGCATTTGGCTAGGGCTGGAAGTATTCTGAGAGAAGCGTTGAAGCACCTTGAAATTTGTCATGATGCTATGTGCCCCTCTTTCCCCTCCACCCTAATGAAAAAACAAACAACACACAAACAAAAAACTTCCAAAATTAAAAAATTAAGTGGTACAGCTGGCTCTAGAACTGCTGTAATTGGGATAAGTGCTATTGGATAGAATAGAGTGGAATAGAGTTAAGGGTGAGAACAGAATGATCCCTAGTCTGACTCTCCTTATGTCATAGACCATTATTAAATATATTGATGTTTAATCAACGATAAAGAACTGAAAATGGGAAAGCTTAATACAGTAATTTCAGCTATTAGCTCTTTGTTGAACCCGTTAACTTTTCCAAGAGACGCTGTTCTTGGCTAGATTGTGTCCCTTGAAGAGGAAAATGTTTGAAGACGGCAAGTTACTATAGCCCGTGCAGTACTTCAGCTATACCATCTGTGCTGTTAAAAAGCAGCATTGTTTGTTTTTTCAACTTATGTCTAATTTGTACAAGTTCAATGCTCTTCAGACCAGTGTTTAAAAGATTGCGTAATATTTAGCATTTATTTTCATTGAGATCCTTATATGTGATGATGAAGTTAACCTCCTAGGGCCTTTTCATGAACCAGAAATATGGACTTAACTAGTCCATTAGTCTCTTATAACAGTGAGGAGCTTCCTGTAAGTCTTTGTTTCTCTTTTCCAAAGGGAATGCCAGAACAACTTGTGTTACACTTGCATTGATTGATTACTCTGATATAAGAATATCCAGCCAAACACAGGATCAGTCAGAAATTGCTGAGAATTCCTAGTAGTTTTTTGGACTTAGCTAAAAGGAAGCGATGAGCCAACTTATCTGGTCTTCCTCCTTCATTCACTGACTGTGGTAAATAAATGCCATCTAAAAAATTGCCCTCAAAATAACTTTTTTTAGCTAAATAATATTATTAAGGGGCAGGTTAGTGTGTGAAAATAGAAATTATTTGGCATGTTTGTAGATTCTTGCCCACATTTAAAACCCACCAGTGCTACCAGGTATTTCCATCCTTCTCTAGCTTCAAAAGGTCTCCCCAAAACGAGTGACCGCTGCATACGGAGGCAGGGCTCCGCTCTGCTTTTCCCTCGAACTTCGGGGATCTGAAACAAAATTCCAGCTGAAATAAAATTCCAGCTGAAATGAAATTCCACGGGAGCGAGGGAGTCGGGGCTGACCCAGCAGCGCGACACATAATGAAAGGCTGAGCGGCCCTCTCGGAGGTGGCGCGGCCGATCAAATCACAGAGGCTCAGGCGGGGATGTGTTGCCTTGCTCTGAGTGACAGAAGTTAATAATTAGTGACAGTGATTGACAGCGAGACTCCAGCTGCCGCCACGACGCCCAGGAGCGGTTATTCCACAACTGTCTGTGGGCAAAATGAACTCCTGGGGGACCGAGGGCCGGCCTGTGATTGACAGCTGCCTCTGAGAGAGACAGGCCGCTGACAGCCAAGTCACTGTCAGCAGAAGTGCTGAAGCCTTCCCCTGCTCCCCGCTCCTCTCACCAGCGCTATACATTTATTCTCTTTCATTTATCATGGCAGATGGGGTTTAAATGTATTGCTAGCTGGCCGTTTCCTTAATGGTGCGTTGCTTTTCCAGAGGTAGGGATCGGTGAGCGGCGAGCCGGCAGCATCCGGCTAGCCGAGCGGAGCGTCGGTCGGCAGCGCGCGGATGCAGCTCCATCTAATTAGCGCTTCGCTGTGGTTAGAAGCAAGAAATCCGGCGTCACTGCCGTTCGTGTGCTGCTATTTTGAATGTTCGCATAATAAAATGTTGTATTTTGAAGATTTTGAGGGCAGAATAAATATTTGGAGAGACTTCGTAATTTAACTCCTGTGGTGTTATTGCTTTGGATTTACAATATTATGGTAGAGCTAAAAATGACTTTTGACAGAGATAGTTAACTTTGCTTCATAGATTTTGGATGGTCCTTTTGCGAGAACACAACTCGTCCAAGTTGCAGTAGTTGTAGTCTTCGCTTGACTTGGTTTTAAACCACCTCTTGCAAAGAGGGCAGCTTAAAATGGATCCCTAGTTGTTGTGTGTGTAAGTTAAAGGGTCAGAGCTTCCTGACATCTCTGCATAGTTATGAAAAGACCTGCTATGCTACTTACTTAGGTTCTGTTTATAACAAAACCAAGATAATGAGGATATTTTCACAGTTAAAATATTAGCGATCTAAAGGCCAAAATCAAGTTCATTTCTAACGTATCTAAAATAGGTATAAAACCTTATGTCCTACACCTTTTCTGATCTCGGACTTACTTTCCGAAAGTTCTGTTTATATCTTTCCCCTCCTAACTTTCATGGTTTGTATGAGATCTGCCACTCAAAATCATATCTTTCATTTTCTGATTCGTGACAGTAGGGAAGCAATAATAATGAATTGAAGGTTCAGTGTCACTTGAGGTTCAAGAATGGTGAAAATATATGGAATTACAAGACACAGGTGTTTACCCTTGCACTATTTCTCTAGCCTCGAGTGGTCTTTGAGCCATCTTTTTTCTTTTCTTTTTTTTTTTTTTTTTTTTCCTTCCCCTTTTGCTGTAAGCTAAATCTGTTCGGTCTGTCCATTTAGGCAAGCATTTATTTATGCTCTTAGAGGAATGCAGTAATATGAAGCCTCCCCAGTGTTACAACAGGCACACCTTAAAGCTAAAACATCCTCGGGATGGCTTTGTTTTGTCATTGTCCTGAAGGCTTTTTTTCCCCCTCTCTTTAGCCTACGCGCTTTGCTTAAATGTTCACGTTAAGGTTCTGTTTCCTGTTGCCTAGAACGAAACATGGGCATTGCTGCACTTGCTTTTCTGAGCTAGTGTTTGTATTTGAAATACACATGGGCATGGTGGAACTGCATATAAAGGCAGTTTCCACCTGATGTTTAGCAAGAAAGAATAAAACAGGTATTTTCTTTCAGAGTTGTTGAACAGGATGGTATTTATGAAAGCTGAAATGTCACCGTATCAGCTTTGGTGAACTCGTGAAATGGTAACTACCTCTCTAGAGCACTTGTCTATAGCAGTTTCAGTATGGAGAATCTGCTTACGTGGTGTGATAAACTTTCCTCAGTTGTTGAAATTCCCAGCTGATCTTCGAATTTGGGTATTCATAAACCTAAGAAGCTTTAATGTGAGTAGTAGTATCCCTGCCTGTTCCAAAAGCCAACCCACCTTCCCTCAGGGACTTGTAGCACTCCGACTTCTTCAAGAGAAAAAAAGAAGCTTTGGGATAAACAGATAATTACAGTTCAAATTTAGACTGTAGAGTTCTGGCTGCAATTGTGCTTAGTATGACTATAGCATGATACGTTCAGTGAAGGGATGAAATCCTGTCACTTGAGATATGTAAAACAGGTCAGCAAAAGAATTCAGCGTTTTGACTGTTCTGTGCTAGTGCAATTGTCTATGGGCAGAAGTAAGAGATTTATGGTATTGCCTGTGTCTTGTCCATGGTATCTTGTACAATAGATAAATTTTAGCTTATAAATACTAGGTTAGGTTTTATTAATTAAAACAATCATAAGTCAATAGCACGTCATGTATTCTGTACAGTTGCTCTGTGCTAACTTCAAGAAAGTAAGATGGTTACAACCAACACCATAATATCCATTTCTCTCAAAACCTTCAGATTTATTTATTTGCTTATTTATTTTTGCTGTTTCCGGGCTTCCTGGAGAGCACAGCTACCCTTCTGCATTGAGGGATGAAGTGTATGCCGCCAAGTACAGACTTTGCCAGTAAAAAAACGATGCTGAAAAATAGCACTTGTGACCCTCCTCGAGCACACAGCTGTTAAGCGTTGTGATCTCCCGATACGAGGCCGTAAAAGAGCTCGGCTCTAGCAAGAGCCATCCTTTGTTCATGTAATTTTTATTTGTTTTTAATATCTGATCAGTGTTGTTAGGCTCCAGGTATCTAAACTAGTAAGTAGCTAGAAGTCATGATTCAGATAAATTAACTATGCCACTGTGAGGAAATGAAGTCCAATGCTGTTATTTTGCTTGTGCCAAAATTTGTATGAAAACACTCTTATGGCAGTAGTATGGCATAATTTTGCAAAACTAAAGCAAATTCCTTGTCTCCATCCCTGTTTTTAATTATTTTATAGAGGAGCCTATTTACTAGTTCATTAATCGAAAGCTACATTGGTTTTCCAGAAGGTTTCCAGTTTTGATTCTCAATCGTCAGGTTAGATGTCTTTTCCCATTTCAGATTTTCCCTTGATTCACAACTTGAATTCAAGAACTGGAAGGAACACGGCCAGCGGAGAGAGCTGCTTTGCTCAAGCTCAGGGGCAGCGACTCCAGCTTGGGGTCTGAAGCTTGGGGCTTTTGGAGCACGTTCCTTCGGGTGAGAGGCTTCATTTGTGAAGGTCCGTGTCCGTGCCTGCTGGCAGGGTAAGTCAAGTCGTGTTGAGCGTCTGTTCGCTAGCGCAGCGGGAGGCGCCTCGTCCGTCTCTGCGCGGAGCTGCTGTCGTTTCGGCTGACACGGACAAGAAGCAGCATGCCTCGCAGAAACGAGCGTGTGATAGCTATACAGCGAACCAAATATTCTTAAGGCGCTAGGAAGCCGAACGTATCTCACTGCTTGTCTTTGTCTTTGCAATTCAAAATGACACATTTTTATAGGTTCAGCAGTCATAGATGAATGCGTGTTATTGGCCCTGTGAGCATGACCCCTTAAAACTCCTTAAGTTTTATGGACCGCTTTCAACGCAGAGCACTGTGGAGATCTTTCAGGAGTAGAGAAAAAACATCATTTGTTAAACTGTGATTAGAAAAAAAAAGACCACCCATGTATGTCTCACCCAGTTTAAAAGAATGAGAAGGTGATGGCCCCACACCCCACTTCTTTTTTTCTTTCTATCTTTCCCATATTTTGGGGAGAGCCTTACACTATCTATTCTAGTGTTTGCTACCTCAGCATTATTATTTTTCTCTTACCAGCAAGACTTGAGTATCTGTAATCTTTATGGCATCGTTAACAACCTGCTGTGCATCTGTTCCTCAGTTGCTGGTCATTGATTCTGTAATGTACATTTTCTCAATGACCTCTTCCCCTCATAGTATTGCTCTTCCTCCTTCCCATTATAGGATAATTAACCCTTTTGACCAGTACACTCTTCAGTCTCTTCAGTACATGAGGCCTCCAGGGACACGAGGATACAGATTCTGCTAGCACTATATAGTGTAATTATGGTTATGGACTTTTTTGTTTATTTGATCAGACTGGATAAAAGCAAACCCATGTGTTTATTGAGACAGGTGATGTCTATGAATTCCTCTACTCTTTCTGGTAGGATTTATTAGACTTCTCTTTGAGATGAAGAGACTGTGGCCTGCAACAAAGCTGCTCCAGTTGAAAATAAAACTTGACGTGAATTTCATCGAGACGCTTTCCCCTTTGTTAGGCTCTTCCATTCAGGGGAAAATTGCCTCGTTAAAGGCAGGAAAAGCACGTTAGCCCTTCCTGATTTACAGTGAACAGTGGTTGCCGTATTTATTCTACCTCGAGCTCTCCTGCCACAGGAGAGCACTTCAGCTATGGCTGATGGTGCCTTTGCAGGTATGGTCCCTTGAAGAAGGATGCCTGTGCTCATCCTTGTTCGTTTTCCTCTCTGTTTTCTTCACTAATTAGCTTGTTACAGATTGAGCAATGCCTAGGAGTTGAGGCATGAAGCAACATAGCTCCACCTGCAAAGTTGGCTTCGTAATTATATTGATGAAGCAGCTCCAGTGCTAGCAACATTGTCATACTTCACTATTAGGTCCTCGTTCCTGTGGGGCCTTCGTGCTTTTGGAACGTTAGGTCAGTGTTTGCCTAACTGCTAGGAATGCTTTTACACAAATTGTATTGAAATAAATATGGTGCAATTATTACAGCATGCTGCTATTGTGAAATTTTCTGAAAAGGCAGAATGTTAATACATTAAAAAATAATTGTAAGCTGGGAAATACAAACCTAAATTAGTGGGGGGTTTTTAAGTTGTTTGTGTTGGCGTTTCTGGTAAGTTGGTTGGTTTTGTTTCTTAGGCTCTTCTGGGTACAGCTGGGCACAACTCCATCCTTTATTAATATATGAGTGCAGGTGAGAAATTTGGAGACGGACAAACAGATCATTTTTTGCATGTTTTTCGCAGCAAGTTATTGGAACTGAAACCTGAGGTTCTGTGGTGATACATGAGGAAGTATTTAATACTGCCTATGCACACAAGATACACACAATTATGTTTTGTGTTGACTTCTACTGCCAACAGTAATATCTCAATTTAGAATTGTCTGGTTATGTGAGCTAATCAGCTGTTAACAAATTCATTAGCCTTGTGATATCACTTGTATCCTTCTGATTTTTATAGGAGGCCTAGTGCTGGTTGGCAGTAAGGTTTCTGGTACATTTGTTGAAACTGTGCGATATTGGGGTGTTAAGTTGATATTTTAATAACTGTTTTTGCCTGTAGATTTTCTGCTGCCTCTGCCTGCTTCAGCTGCTGACCTAGCACTAGGAGAAGCTGTATCCACTTCTGCCTGGCAGCAGTTTTGTCTTGTGTTTTAATTAGAAATAATGTGCCCATCACAACCCAGGCCTTGTTGACTGCTGTCCTTCACTACCTGAAATTCTTTTCACCAGACTCGCAAAGGAAGAGACATCTGAAGTCCCTGTTTGATTTGGAGAGTGCTGGCCCCGATTCAGTTGGTATAAATTGTAATGCAAAGGTTATGGAGATTAAATAATTTGTTTAAAAATTATAATGATGTAGATAATGAGTAGGGTTAATTCACATTTTATAGTCTGAAATTTTTGACTAATCCAGCGAATCAAGAACAGTGTTTGCTAGAAGATAGAGGTCTTTGACCTTTCTTTGAGGTGATGAGCTGAAAGTGAGATGGTAATTTTTTAGATTGGTAGGACCAGTATTTAATTTCTTCCAATATTTTGTCATCTCTGGCTGTGAGCAAAGGCTTTTTAAACACAGTGTTTCTTCCTCTGCTGTTGCAATCCACCTAGTTACCCAAGAAATGGCCCTCACAGTGATTAACACCTTAAAGTATTTTCAAGTTTAAATCCTGAAGGTCACTCCGAGAGGACGGGGAATGCTCGTGGCTGTCCTGCCCTCTGCCTCCCCGGAGGAAATTTCTTGCTTAAGAGTAATGCTGGCAGGGTTGTAATGACCCTGGCTTTTCCGTTGTTCCCTAATATTTTATTATATGTATACATATACATAAAATGTATGGGCACACATACATACATGTATGTATTTTAGATACACTTCATTTGAACATAAAACAAACAGATCTATTTATGGGGAATGTACTACTAGTGATTTACTGCAGTGTTTCCTGAGAACAGCTGCTGCTTAGAACTAAGCGCTTTCCTGTTCATCACTATCAGGTTGCTATTTAGAAAGCTTAACTAAACTATTGAAATGTTACAATAAAAAGAAACAGATAATCCTCTTCCCTCCTTTTCTCCCCCAAAAACCAGGAATGGGCAATATTTTAATATAAAAAATTGCCATCTCCCTAAAAATGCAGTCTTAGCCCGCCTTCTCCCCCATCCTCACATTTCTAGCTAAGTGCATTCTGATGCCACGTTGAAACATAAAATAGGTAGAAACAGGCAGCCACCAAAGGCTATTTATATGCTAATACATATTCCCCAAGTGGAGTAGACACCTAAAGCCTATTGCTGCTCCTAATGATGGCTACGCTTTAACCTCTCTGGAAGAAAGAAAAGTATTTTTTTTCTTAAGAAAACAACACAGCTTCTTTAAGATGAAATGCAATTATCTATTATCAGATGTCCTTTTACATGCAAGGCCTATTAAAGCTGCTAAAAATATTGAAGCTCTAATTCTACCATAATAGCATTTTAATTTCAGCAAATCACAGCTCTATTGTTATAGGATGTTTTTCCGTAGGAATGTGGTAAGAGGTCCATCTTAGCTTTTAAAAAAACATTTCCCTTTCTTTTAGACATTCAATTAAATCTTTGCAATCATCTAACCTTCTATGACACAAAATTTTACTTATCAAGTGAGGAAACAATGGTCATTAGCATTTAAAAGAATTTGTTTTAAAAGTAGTTGAAGTTTAATTGCTTTGCATAGTCTCATCAGAATATTTTTGGCTGTTGGCTTACAGCTTCCCTTAGAAAGCTAGTGTTCAATTTGTTACTATATTTTAGTCTTTAAGTAAGTATTTTTGATGGGCAAAGTTGGTGTAAACTACTGCTCTAAGTGGGTCTGAGTTGACACGGAAGATCATATAAGCAATAATGTAAATAGTTGAAGGCAAAGTTCAATGTTTTCTGTTATCATTAAATTACTTTTTTTGGTTTCTTTTGGGATAAATTTAGTTTGCTTTTTTGGATGGTTGATTTTTGGGATAAATTTAGTTTGCTTTTTCGGATGGTTGATTTATCAATATTTTTGCTATTCTAGTTCAAATAATATGACTCTTGCTTTAGCATTTTCCTTCTACAGCATCAGAAGAGAACTTTCTGAATAGCAGCTTCATTCTGATACCCAGCATGACTGTATGAGACTGTTCAGTGTTCTGTAGCATAGGGCTTTCTGGTAGTCCGAAACATTTTTATTTATGACATTGCATATAGAGGCCAAAATTCAGAAAACCAACATCTTTCGTCAGGCAAAGCGACGATACGTAAAGTCATTTTCCACCCTTTTTGTCTCATCCGAACTTTTTATGGGCTTGAGTAATTTCTGAAAGTCTTCTTAGTGTTTTTATCATTTTAGAGTGGAATTCGGGATCATTTAACATGTCTGACGCCGAAGTATAGTCTCCATTTTATATTTCAGTCATTTTATATGGAATATTTCAAGGAAAGTACCTGAGAGGAGGTAAGTCTCCTTAAGTGTAATTTATACCAGATTAATTTCCCTGCTCTTAGGTATCCCTACTGTTTTGACAGTTTTATACATCTCTGCAGAAGCCAGGTAATGCACTAAAGGTATTTGAAGTATGTGGGGGAAATAAACGTTATTTTGGTAAGGGAAACAGCCTAGTGCATCTTGTGTGTCATCTTCCCTGAAGTTGTTGTTAAGAGTTCTTTCTTAATCATCATCCCTTATTAAACTCAAAATTAAAAAGGAGTCAGATATCTAACCAGAATTAATGGATTCAAGCTCAGCAACATGCGGAAATAGTGCTGTCATATTTTGTACGATATAATACACAATATACATTGTAATAGGTACACAAATAGTTATAATTAAATTAAACCCTATTTATTCTGGAGTTGATAAGAATGGTAGTGGCAGGCCTATGTCTTTGCTATGTGGAACAATCTATTTAAGCTAAATCAACTCCTACTTAAACAAGTGCACTAAGCATTTGTAGGACAGCTGAGCCCCTGGGGGTGTCATTTATCACAGTATAATAGAAAATTGTAATGAATAATAACACCTAACTATCCAGCAGGAGCTTGCATCTATTAGGGGAAATGCAAATAATGTTGCTAAGCAAACAAGGTGAGGATTGCCTGGTGCTTCCCCTTCCCCACTCCTCTCTATCCATCTAAAAACCCTACAGCAGTAACGTGCACGGGGTGAACTCCAGTCACCTGGAAGGTTCCAGAGGTAAAGAGCATTGCTCTGCCTTTCCAAGCTGTGTCTGCTTGCACCAGGCTGTGTAATGTTTCCTGAGAGAATGTGAAGTACTAAGAAAAGCATTATTCTGTGTGGGATATTAGGTTTGGCCTGAAACTTAACAAATATATAAAATGCAGAATTAAAATACACTCCCTGGAGGACTAAACAAGATTTTACAGATGCTGTTTCCCTTAATGCTGGTGGCTGATTTTCTTTTTTATAGCAGCAATTATCCTCAACCCTGTGCTTCTTGCTCGCAGACACAAAAAGGCACAGTGCATACAAAGAGCTCTGTCTTGCTTGGTGTACCAGATTTTGTACTAAATTAGTATTTGAGACAGTGCATATATCCATTTACTTGCATGTCCAGTACTTAAACATGGCTCAAAGGAGGAGAAAGTAACAGCTCAGAATTCCCAGCAGGAGTGAGGACCCCATTTGCACAGACATTTCCCCATGGCTTCTACTGAAGACCTCTCACATTTCGTTCATTCCTCTGTTCTGCAGAGCAACAAGGAGGGAGGGGGTAAAGAAGAGAATCTCTCAAAAGGTCTGGATAAAAGCTGAGTGATTTTGAAATGATTTTATTAGTTATTTATTTGAACCCTAAAGAATACATCATGGATTTATTTTATTTTTTTAATGTAGGGGCGGATGTGAAGGAATGCATGCCCTCTTAAGTTGAAGCTATTGATCCTAGTTAAGTTGATCCTTGTGGACCAAGCAGTGAAGCTATTTTTGAGAACAATAATATTTTTTGCATCAGGGTGTGACTCCAGCTAGCTTGGAGGCAGAGATGTGAATTACTGTGAATATTCAAAACGAAAAGTTGAAATGGACACCCCTTCACCCTCAGCCCCCACCCCTAATGTAGATTCTGTTTTGGTGAATTCTGACTAAAATAGAGTCCCTATAACGTGTGTGCCTTTAAGGACTCATGTTCAGCCAAAGTAGCCCTGCAGAACTATCCTTATTCTTAGCAATATATAGGCTCAGGACTGCTAGCTGTTTGATAATAGGTTCCATGAACTTTCTGCAGAACTGCAGCTTCTGCTCTTTGATGAGAATTATGGGCACGCTGGCATGCAGGGTGTACCAGTAAGAGTCACAGAGTTCCTATTCCATTAACAAGACCATTACAACTCTTGAATAGTGGAATATTTTATTTTTAGGAGCAAATCTTACTTGTAATTGAGCTGTTACAGATGAATAAGCGTATTTCTTGGCTTAAGTTCATAAAGCAAATTTATTAGTAATACTGTAATTTTGGCAAGTAGGCTATTAATAAACCCTTTAAAAGTTACCTGCTACAGTAATATAATTTGTTAATGGAAATAGCACTTTTTTAAAGCGAGCATTTAAGGTTATATAATCCTTAATAAGTGCAGTTTTGTCCATTAATGGAGAATATGAAGTTGATCCATAACAAAGGGTAAAAGGAGGAGGATAGTTTGAAATGGATTATTAAAATGTTTAGTGGGCCGAGGAACTGAAGTGGAATCAATGGGAAGTTCTAAGTGGGTTAAATTCCCCCTAATGCAGTATTCCAAGAAGGTGGAACAAGAGTAAAATAAGGGGGAATTATTTTGATATCATGCTTAGAGGAGCTGGGCTTTGGGAGACGTGTTTGGGGTGGCAAGAGAGTTGCTTTCATGAGGTGCATGTCAGGAAAATTCCCCCTCATGGCTGCTAGAATGTTCCTCACTGTTACCATAAGTCAGGTGTTTGTTTTGGTAGTTCATAAAATGCACTTTCTAATAAAATATATTTGAGATTATATGCATAGTCACGTTAACGAATTTTTGAAGAGCTTTAACGTATTGGGAGGCGGAAACAATTTAAAAATTTGCAGTGTAATAAGGCAAACAATGCAAGCCATGGACTCCAGAGCTGAACTTTTCTGCTGCTTTTAAACAAAGCAACTTCACCATCTCTGGAAAAGACTCGTGGAGAATTAACCCCCCACATCCTTGGCTCTGTGGGGTACTGTGTTGTGAGTCCAATTTCTTTGCAGTACTACTTCTTCCCCATCCCACCCAAATAAGTGCTGGTCTCTTTGAGTAACTTCTTCTATATAGGCAAGCTTTTATTTCTATTTCAACACTTTGGTCACTGGAATCTGTATTTGTGTTTTATTTGTGGTTTTATATCTTTGGATCTGTATTTGTTGTGTTTTAACTAAGTAAGAGCAGGGGTCAAAAACATATTAAGGCTAAGTTTAAATATGATTAGACTAGCTGTGCATGCCTGTGGATCATCAGCTGCATTAGGGTGATGTAGTTGGAGCTTTGTTAGGGCTTCATTTTAACTGGACACTGGGTGTCTTGCACCCAGTGCAACAAATACCTGGGAAATATTGAAGTGAATTTTCAGAAAGCTGACTACAAATGAGTGAGTTTTTAGGCTTAGTGGTGTTTGTTTAATGTACATAGGCTTAAGAATCAAAAGGCTGTTTTAATTTGACATCTTAATCATGAAACAAAACTTGAAGAAAACTGATTCATTGGAGGTCAGCAGAATGAGTAGTTAAAATTTAGCGAACTTTCATCAATGGTATGTGTGTTTCTTTTTGTGTATTTTTTTTTTCCTGTAAAAGGAACATTCTTTTTCTTAATAAGCAGTTTTCAAATGGCATGGATATGTGGTTAAGCAAAAATATTATTAAATAATTGAGAGTTATGGTTTTTTTGTCTGAAGATAGGTGTGGAGGTACTACTTTTAAACAGTTTTTTTTTCTCTGCATTTTTACAAAAGATAATAGGAATTTTTCTCAAATTTGTTTAAATTGCTTCCCTGAAGTAGAGTGTGAAATCTGGAGATACAAGAGATTGCAGCAGATTGCAATAGAAACTGTTATAATTCTTAAACTGTCCTATTAGATGGTCATTACTGAGCATAAATATGATGAGCACAAACAGATAAATGGAATATGGGCCTTGTTTAGCCACTGCATCCCATCTTTGTGTCAGCACACCTTTAAGATTTGCTATCAAAACGAGCCTAACAAACAGAGGTTTCATAACTTTATTTCTTACCTATAAAATACTGTTTTGATAAATTTTTGCTGATACTCAAGGGCCCCTCCAACTTAAACCTTTTCCTTTCTCTTTCCCCCACTCGATGCAAGCTCTTGGGTCCATATATTATTCATTACAATCAAATAAGACACAGTGGTGCCTCAGTAAACTTGCTTTTTATATCAGAATTGCTTTTATTGAGGAACACGCGCTGCAGACCCTAGCTTCCAGCAGCCGGGGCTGAAATGAGCAATTCTCTCATTGTAATAATGTGCCTCTGTCATCTTCTTATTATCAGCATGATAAAAGATGAAATATTCACAGATGCTGCCCTCCTAACCTGATCATAGCTTGATATTTGAGCTTTGGAAATGAGTTTTATAAGCTTTAATATACTCTTTGGTGGAGTGACCCCTGAAATTAAACATTATTACGGAGCGGATATTTAAAAAGCTGGGGCCGCAAATTACATCAAAATGAAAATATTAAGGAGTATTACGACTATGCCAAGTGGGAACTCACCGCTTTTGAAACTGTGGATGCCATAAAACTCAGCACGTTGGTGTCAAAAACATCAGAAAAAATAATAACATCACAGGCACCTTGACTTCTGTAATTTTATACTTGGGCTAAACTGAATTATTGGAATGGGTTTTCTGCTATAGGCTGACTTTCCAGGAAGGAAGGGGACATTACACTCAACTTCATGGCACTGCTTGTGCTTGTTTTAAAGGTGCATTTCTCTGTCTCTGTACAAACAGCAATAAAAATACTTGAGTGTAATGAAAACAAAGATCACACTTAAGAAAATAATGAACCAACGTTTCTAGAAGAAACCTTTTGATTCAGGGTCTTTTACCAACACTGTTTTGATGGACAGGTTTCTACCAAAGGTTTCTACATGTCCAATAAGACATCTGCCTTGCTCCAAATAATGCATTTGTTCTGTCATTGCCCTTTTCCTCCTCTTCTGAAAGCTTCAGACTGATACAGGAATCCTGTGGAAGTTGTGCAGTGAGATGGGGGCTGGTACTTTCGGAAGGCACTTTTCTTTGGAAAATTTACTTCCTTCTAAGATGGAAACGAGTAATTCCTTCCCTCTCTCTCCCCGTCTCTCTCTCTTCCCCGCCCCCAACCTTTACTCTTCTTTCTCTTCCACCCCCTTCTCTCATCTCCCTTTCTGCAGTGCTGCCTTTTAAGACCTTTTAAAACTCTCGTTGACTGCAGGGTACCTGCTTTAGGATCTGAGATTGCATCCTTTTAGTTTTGACTCCTAAGGTCTCTAAGCCTATTATTTTATTTAGTTTTGTATGATGCAGCTATAGGTATTGTTGGAAAAAAAATCTGATTTACATTTTAGCTTTTTTAATGTGTCCGTTTATTGATATGCATGTAGCTTCTCAGCCTACTGATGCTTTCTGAGTTACATATCTGTAGTACCTGGGACATCACCAAGTCGATGTGATTATAATATTCTCTGTACTGATGTAGCCAAAGCTCTTGCTAAATTGAGCTCAGCAGGAGTAAGTCCAGTGACCTCATAAATAGTGGAAATGATTGCAAATCAGAATTCATATATGTTTCTGTCTCAGTGGGTAACCGTATCTCCCACAAAGGAAGCAATCATCTCTTTCAAATTTCTGTTTGCCCTTTTGCTCAGATCTGTTTGAGGATAACGCAGAGAGGAGGATGCTGCGACGTGTGTGTGGCCGCTCCGTGTCACCCCGCGCCCAGCAGTCCTCATGCCCCTTGCAAACGTCCCACGAGCCCAAAGGCTGGGCATGGGCTCCAGGCAGGACAGCACAGGGCTTAGCTGGGTCTTGCTATTTTGCCCCTGAAATAACACTTTGGCTTTATTGGGGAATAGATTTCCATTATTTTTCTTCACTATTAAGGTCTCAATTCCTTGTAGTTTGGTGCTGAAAGCGTGGGGCCTGAGCTGCAGTTTTCTTTCAGCACCATTCTGTACGGTTCCCAGCATTTGAGGGGGTACTCGTAGTGTGCTGCACATCGCTAGTAAGTACTCTTCTAATATTAATAAAACACACAGCAAGATTTCTTGCCTCAATTTATGTCGGGTTCTTGAAGCTTGTCAAATAGGGTTCCAGTTCTTAATATTCTCTTCTACTTCTTAATGAAAAACCAGTTAGATGTAAGTTGTGTTAGTGATTATAGGTACGCGAAGCATATTGTTCATAAATAAAATGGGGGAAACACAGTTTTGATAACAGTCTTCACAAAGTGGAAAGTAATAACCAGAAAAAGAGACATTTTCCATTTATCTTTGCTATTTTCAGAGAGGTGAATGTGTCCACAGTGTCACCTGTAACCGTTTATCCACTCTGCAGCCAGTAGGTTGGTATTTGTGTGCATAGAAAAAGATCGGTATATTTTATATTTGGCAGCACAACATGGAAGCCTGAAAAAGCCTCAATACTTCACTGTAGGAGCCATCCATGCACTGAGTTAGCCTCTTTTGAGGACAAGTAGCAACCCTTGCTGAAAAAGTTTTCTTTGTTTTGTTTTTCCTCCAGCTTTTCGATGTCCTTTATCTCACATTTCAGTTGTGTTGCTATTTGACACTCCCAAGCCCTGTGCTTGCTGAATGGTGGGAAGTTTAAGCATATCATGATACGGATTTGATCCGTTCAAGCAACGCGTGTTACAAACTGCACAGATGTTTCTTCAGTACAGGAAAGTCTCAGTTACACAGTCTATCAAGAGGACTTGTTTGAAAAGGACCGGGGTATCAGCTGATTTGGGGGAGTAGTTTTGCACTAGGCTGATACGGAGAAGCAATAGGTCTTCCGAGTCGCATAGAAGAATTCCTCTGTGGGTTTATTTTTTTAATGGAATGCTTTGTCTTTCAGAAGAGCATTTGCAGGAAAGTAGCATTGACTCTGCCTTGGTCCCAATGCTTTCAAAATGCGACACATACCTATATGCGACTCATCTAGATGTCTGCATCTCTGCCCTGTCGTCTTCTTTCCAGGTAAATGACTGCAGTTACAGCAGTCACAGTATGTGTGTGTGTATATATATATACACACACATATATATGTATGTGTTTTTTTTCTACAAAGGACATGTCCTCTTTCCCTGTGTAGTATTTGGTTCATGTGCTGAGATGTGGAAAAGGAAGAGCCTTGTAAAATGGTTTGTAAGTGCATGTGTGAAGAACAATTTCAGTCATGTCTTCTGATTCTTTTTACATCAGCGTAAATAACGCACATTTTAGTGCAAAAACAACAGACAGACTTCAGCAGGCCTTGAAACTATTATTTTGTACAAAAACTGCCAAAAGCAGACTAAAATACATAGATAAAATTTCATTTATATTTCAGAAAATTGCTCTTACACTCTTCCTTTGTTGTCATGGCCACAAATACCTGATTTTCTGCTTTGCATTTCTTTTGCAATGGGTATAACGTGCTTCAACTTCTCATTGGTACGGAGACTGAAAATGTATAACTCCTCGTTATGTGATGACCCAAAATGTTAAATAGTGGGGAACTTTCTTGCTTTACAATCCATTAGAACCAAGTAGAATGAAAGAAGTTTCTCTGCCATTTATGTGCTGCGAAGAAGCTTTACAGCAGTTCTTCCTTTAAAACATGGACCAATCCCATTAGCAATGTAGGGAAAATGTCCCTGTAGCACATGCCATCAGTAGCACTTTTTTTTTCTGTTTTTTGTTCTTTTTTTTTTTTAAGATCGTGCCTCTGTTCTTTGCCACAGACTAATTTTGTGCTCTATATGAAAAGCCACTCACCAAGAATCCTGCGAAAGACAGGGTGTATACGTGGATATGCTTGAAATTTTATGTGCATAGTACTGTTATATATGAATGAATGCATCCTATGTGAAATATTTTCATGATTATAATATCCCCACACCCAGAAGTACAAAACGATGCACTCTCTACACTCCCTGGTGCTGTGAGCTAGTTGGCTGCAGCTCGGGATCGTAATTGGCACATTGGGTCCTTTGGCTGGTGGAGACTTGGTGCAGAAGTGACAGGAAGGGCTCCCAGCCCAGAGCAGCGCGTGGAGCTGTCAGGTCAGGAGCTGCTCCCACCCGGGGCGTTGCTGGCCCGTCTCTGTAGCCAACAGGGAAACGGCCACGGGCAAAACTCACCCTGGCGCTCCAAAAATGGCACCACAAATTCCGGCCTCTTTGTATTTTTTATTCAAGTACTGCAGAAGCATTAGGGAAAGCAAGGAGAATGTAACATGTTCTTGAAGAACTTTTTTTTTAGCATCTGAAGATATGAGGAAAATATCTTTGGAATCCATTATATTTTTGGCTTGTCTTTCTTAAGTCGTACCTTTTTTTGTGGGAGATGAAAGAGGGAAGAGGAAAGCCCTGTCATTAAATTAAGAAAATAATTAAGAAATTAAGAAAAATAAAGCAAAAAAAAAAAAAAGAAAAATGACTTCAAAACATTATATTGAAATATATTGAACTCATGTCCAATTAAATTTACCATGGTGCTGTCATTAGCTTTTGGGTAGAACTCTGGGTAGAGTAGGCAACTATTCAGAAGGCTTCTACTCAATGTTAAAAATGGAGATTTTTCTCAGGAAGACCACAGGGTTAACAGGGTGCTGCGAATTCCAGATACGCTGCGGGTCCTTGTGGAGTTTGCCTAGAGCAGTTCCAGCCCTGCCAGTAAGCGTTCGAATCCAGCGTCGGGTGCCTGATTTATAGGTCTGCTTAAGTAAAGGCCGGTCTTAACTCTCAGCACAGCCATTTGTTTCAATTGCTTTTCATTTTTAACCACTTCAGAAGGACGTAGCTTTGAAAGAGCAACCATAGGAAGCTTGCTCTTGCTGACACTTTTGTTTTTTGTCTTTTGGGCTTTTTTTTTCCTTCCTAAGTGAGGAATTCCCATTGATTGGACCTAGAGAAGTATTTGGTAATATCACACGTAACAAACAGGAATTTTAGCAGTCATCGCACTTTCTTCTTGTTGTCATCACGAGCATTTATATAGGGTTTTTAACAGCAGCTCTCACTTTCTTCTTGGCACTAAAGGGAGGTTTTGCTCCAAAAAGGAAGCAGGTTCCATAAGGTCATGCAGAGATGTATAGGGGAAGGAGTTCACTTACTACTCTTGTCCTTTCTTGAAAACCTTCCCAATTTGCTGTTGTCTGGTAATTTGCAAATAAGAAAAACACTAAACAGATGAGTATAGTACTAGATTTTCATTGCAGTTATGGATAACATGATCATTTAATGGGCTGTTACAAAATCCTTGTTTGTTTATCTAATGAATGGTGTGAATTTAGACCTCTGTAATCTATGGTAGAAGACTGAGCTTCTTGAACTTCTTCAAATTTCTGTTTACTGTTTTAGTTAAATTTTAGTTTAAATCTAAATTTATTTTTTCATTTTAAAATTAAATTTTAAATTTGGTTAAATTTTATTGCTTTTTTAAAATAGAAGGCTGTAAACAGAGCAAGCCTGTGAGAGTCAACTGTCAGACTTGTCAAATTTTCAAGAAACAGGCTTTGTCTTCCCTTTGAAATGAGCTTTTGGTGTAAAAAAAGGATACACCTGGTGTGTATGTGTGTGTATGTGTTTTTTTCATAATGCATCTTGCATGTGGGAGCTTTTGAGCTGTTTTGTAAGCAGAAAAACTGGGGCTGGATCTCGAGATGACACTTGGTGTGTCCTTTTGCCCAAAGGCAGGATCGCTTTGACTGCCCTGTCACTGAAAACCGTCAATGACAAAAAATTCCCGACTCCTGCTTGACAGTCTATTCCAATGCTTTACTATTAATAACCGTGGAAAGTTTCCCATAGCATCAAGCCCTAATTTCCCTTCTGTGATTTCTGTCATTTACTTTTTGTCTTGTTCACTTTTTGAGGGAATGGATTATTTCAGTGTTGTATAAAGTCTGGTATAGGACTTTGGGTAATATAGGAATGCTCAATATCATGTTTTTTCCTGCATCTTTAGGTTGTGCATTGAGTTTTTCCCTACAGATCTTGCATTCTAGATCTCTGATGATTTTTGCTGCTTTCCTGTTGTGTGCTTCAGCTTATCCATCTGTTTGTTGCAATGGGGTCCACAGCTGAAGCTGGTATTTTAGCTGAGACCTTACCAATGAAAATAGGAAGCACTTCCCCATTCGCATGTCATCCTGCTGAGGCGCCCGTTAGCATAAATGTCACTCATATATTAGTGTATGTGACACAAAGGCAAGCATGTAGCATTATAATGTGCATGATAGTGTGCACACTTGTCCTTATTTGCAGGAATAACATGAGACTTAACCCAGATGTGCTCTATACCTCGCTCTGGATGCACAGCAGTGAGATGCAGCTCTCTTCTGCAGGGACTTCAGTGCTTCCCGTCTTCCTTCTGACTCTGGTTGCATGTTCAGTTGAGGTACATGTCCTTTGTCCTTAGCTAAAGCTACTAAACATTTTTCATTATAAAGAGAAGCTGGAAGAGTTCATTCGTTATATTTTAAGCCAAAAAGGGAGTTAATAATGATAATATGGCGTACTGTCTGTGTGCACGTGTAGTTGCCAGGCTGGCATCTTGATCCGCTTTTGCCTTTTAGCTATTGTGCAGGCTTGTGTGTGGGCTCTGTCAGATCTAATATTGATTACAAGGGTAACTGAATTTATTATGCTACTTGTACTTTTGTTCTCATTTCTACCTGTGGTGACCTCTCTGTTCTCTAGGTCAGTGGCTGAATTCTGTGAAATCTTTTGTTCTTGTTTGTAGAATTGACGTTTCAGCACATGGTAGCTACAGCAAAGCAAAAATTACTTGTCAGACTGCGGCAAGTTCCAGAAAGTTTACACATCCCTTACAGCTAGGCAAGAGACTGATTTGCAGATTTTATCTGCAAAAGGTAGAAGCTGCTGCCTGTAAGCACTGGGTGTGTTTAGGGAGACAAACTTTGCCCAGTGTGTGTGATGGTCTAGCGATGCTGAGGCTGGAATTAGAAGGTCACAGAGGCAGCAGGGCTTAGTCACGTGAAAAGTGTTTGATGGGGCTGGTTTACCTGTGTGCAACTGTTTTGCATGTTCTTTCCATGGCTCATCTGCTTGCACACTGTCACCCTGTGTGCATCAGAGTGCCCACGCACTCGTGATGTCAGGCTGGGGACTTCCGAGTGCTTGTCTGGTTTAAAGCTGGTTTTGATTTGGTCTGACAAGGAGTCATGAGACAGTAATCGTTTGAGGGGGTTTCTAGTCCCTGTGATGCTGGAAGCAGCAAGCCTGACATACTTGAATGATCTTGGGTGATGGACACAGCATATTTGAATTCCTATACCTTACATATACGGGGACATCGGCATTGTGATGTTAAATGTTGCAGCCGGGAGGTATGGGTCCACCTAGTTGTGTTCATGTTTAATTGAGGGGAATTTATTCTCCTGAGTTAAGTCCAGGATGAGTTTGATAGGTTCTGGTAAGTGGTTCCCTGCTGTTCCTTTATACCTTGATCTCTGCCTGTTTGGGAGTGAGGCCTGAGCAGTGTTAACAGTGACATCTCTCTGGCTTACTGCAGCTCTAAAGAGACATTAGTTGTCACTTTTCACCTCTGCACCGGGGCTGGCAAAACAATATCAGTGTCTCCCCTTCAGCTTCCTCTGTTACCTGCTTGACATCCGTGCTCTTCTCTCAGAAAAAGACAGTTGTGACAACTGCTCAGAGCAGCGCCAAATGCCGTAACGCTTCGTGCGAGGTGGTTGCTTTCTGCCTGATCTTTAGAAGTGAGTTTCTAAACTAGTTTCACTTCATTTGAGGCCCCTAATATCTTGTGAGAAGGTGGGGCACAAAGAATCCCAATTTATTCCAACCATGAGTTGGTAGCCGTGAATGCCAGCAAGATCAATCATTTCTTGGAGGGAGTTGCCACGCTGTTACTAGATCAGTGCTGAAAAGTGAGTTTAGAAGATACACGGATTATGAGTAGTATTCAGTGTGTATATTGGAAAGAAGAGTTTTCTGAGTTTTAGAAAGATGCCTAATTGCAAGTAAAATAATGCACAATACAGTTTGAATTAATCTTGGAGCAAATGTCTGGCACCTCCTGTAGTTTGCAAGAGCGCTCGGAAAATGAAGAATGTCAAGTGCTGAAAAATGCAAGGAAAGGGATGCTTTAATGTCTCAGAACATTATGAAAGATTAACTAAGCAAATTAATTAGGCGGTTGATGGTTTTGCCTACAATTATCTTATGCCACTGCTTGTCATTTCAGTGCAGTCTGTTGAAGGTTTCAGTGGAATATATTAATCAAATGTTAAATTCTGCATTTAAAACGTCATGAAAAAAGCTATTTTGTATTCTAGGTAGAGAAGCATTCTTTTACCAGCTTTGTGCTGCTTAGGTGGTACTTGACAGTCTTTAGCCATCTTCACCATCCTGTAGCAGATTCAATGTCTGTTCCTTCACAGTGCACATGTGCTTTTAAATACATTAAAAATCTGACTCTCAGAAATTTATTGTCTATTTCTGATTGTGTGGCTGAGCCACCATACCCCAACTCTATGGAATATTTTTCTTAAATATACAGAGCTTCTTATGGATCAGAATCTTTGTAGAAATAAGAATCCATACTGAAGTTCTCCTTATGGAACAGCGTTTTCAGGTAAACAGAGTTGTCTTTATGATCAAAGATTGGCTTCCACTGTAAGCATTCAGATTAGGTAGTTTTTAACATGACTTTAAGGAGAATATTCTGTTTGAAGCCTAAAATTAGAAGGTTACCTAATTATTGATAGGACACACCTAGTGATAGAAAATTACCTTTTCCCTCAAGTTTGATTATAATTTTCCAGTTCTCTCTTCTTGTACTCTTGCAACATAATTGCATAGTTTTTTAGTTTGGAAGTTTGATAATGATGTATCTAACATCAAGCGAATCATCTCATCTTTAGTTTTAAGCAGGGTCACTGTGATTCAGACAATGCCACCAGCTTTACTGGACCTTTGTTCCAGCCGGATATTATTATTATTTACCTTTAATTTCTTGCAAACTCCCTTATTTATCTTCAGCAGCTTGTCTGAGTACGATTGGGTCAAACCCTCCTTTGCACAGCCGTCAGTGACGTTCTCCTACCGGGTTTTCACGCGTTTTCATTCTGACCTTGGTTTATATTCGGCATAGAATTTCCACATTCATCTGCACTGTATTTACTGACCTTTTACCCCAGCCTTTTCTGTGGTGCAGTATTATAAGCCATCTTTAAGTCCAAATACATTATGTCTATTAGTCTGTCCCATCAGTTCTTATTGCCACTTTTTCACAGAAGTTAATCAAATTTCTTCAGCATGACCTACTCTATCTCATGATTTCCCATTGTACCTCTCCCTTTCTCTGTGTCCCTTTATTTTTTATGTCACTTATGTCCCTGTTGTAATGACTGCATCCAACATACAAACACAGTTTCCTTCAGTATTAGTTGTCTTTGTTTCCCTTCTGTTTTCTGTACCGCTGCTAATGCTTTTTCCTCTGCTTCACTAATTTTTCTATTCACCACTGCTCCATCTGGTTTCTTTATTCGGGTCCAAGTCCAGCATACATTAACTTAACAGGACAGGAATTGGTCCTGAAAACCCAAATCCTTCTAGTTAATCTAAACATAAGCATTGACTATGAGAGCTTCATTCTTCTTAGACTAAGCAAACGAGTTTTTTTAAACCTGTTAAATCTATTTTTCTAATACATAACCTTCAATTTAGTATTGGCTCTTTGGCACATGTCATTTCATCAGCATAATTTTGGGCGTTTGTCTGGTTTTTTTCTGTCTTGGCGTTTGGCTGCTAAGCATTTTTTTGAATCCACCAAGTTGAAGTTGTGCTCATTTTTGTCCCTGGCCCATAAATGTTCAGGCTGGGATAAACAGTAGCTAAAATCTGCCTACTAATGCTGCAGCAGCTGGAGAAACATGTCCTGTCTGTAGAGTCAAGACGTTGTCTGTTCTTCTGAGGACTTTGTAAATGCCCTGTTTTTCCCTTGACTTCTGATGGCATTTCAAGTAGACTTCTGATGCCTCAGTTCGTCGAGCTGTTGACATTAAAATAGATTCTTCCTTTTTCTTAGTTCTTGGCTTAATCATTTTACTTGTCCATCAAACCAAGTAATTTCTCAATAAGTTTTTTATTTTCCATGAGCTGAAGGATCTTTCTCTTGTTTCACAAGCATCTCTGAGAAGGAAGTCTGTTATTAATGCATGTCTGACATTTATAAAACCACAAAAAGTGCATCTGTTTTACTGTGTGTTCGGCTGTGTATAATCTTTTGTTTGCTCCCAGGTCTGTCTGTGTTTCTAATCTTTTTTTGATTTTTCTCTCTCCCCAGCTTTTAACTTTTTAAAATATGACTACTTCTCAGGGCTTTATTTTTGCAGCATAAAATATATTACACAACGAAACGCAGGAATGTACTGCAAGACAGATTTCTTCTGGCAGTTCATTGCAGATTTGATCTTCTAACGGTTATGCCAACACTAAATGTAGTGCCCCTTGCCCAATGCATAGCTCATTTTAACCGCCATAAGCATACAGAATATTCTCAGGTTCCTTTATGTTCCTTATGTTCCTTTTCAGAACAGGTTTTAGTCGCAAGTCACCTGCTTACCTAAATGTAATTGCTTGTGCAATCACCGATTGCTACTTACCTGCTAATCTATATATATTAATGGAACATAAGTACAAGGAAGAGTTGAGCAAAGCCCTAGGAAAACTGCTTTTCTTAGTTTCAGTAAATATTTGAGATAGTATCTGTCCTTGTATTGAGGTACACCTCAATATATGAGCACCTATAAAATATTTTGTTAAAGAATTAGAAATTAATAAATTGTTCTGTTATAAAATTGTATAAAATTGTTGTATTGTTTTTCTTGGTTTTGTAGGGGGAGGAGGGAGAGCAGTTGCATAGGAAGCTCGTTTCTCTGCAGTCATTAGACCCAAACGCTGGTTGCTTATCTTGCAGTCATCTGCCAGTTTGCTACGTCTAAGAAACTATCTGAAAGAATCAACCATAATACTGAACACTTGCAAGGAAGTCTTCATTCTCTGCTGTTATCAACACTCATAGCTGTTAGTGAAAGTATTAGAGATTTGAAAAGTTATTATTCTTGGCTACTGAGTCTTAAACATAAATAAGACTCGACAGCAATTGCCTGTTCCTTTGTACCATCAGTTGTGATGCTCTGTTGTTCATTTATCTAGGTTTGACTCCTAAGATACGCTAATAGAAATCTAGAATAGAAATATTCAATTCAATAGAATAATTGGACATCTTCTACCTTTAGACAAAGTCTGTTTGTGTTATATTGTTCTGGAGAGGCTGGGTTACAGAAAGATGAGAAATGTACAGTGCTTCCACTTGTGAGGCATTGGTTGGTATGGAAAGCAATCCTTGGTGGCCCAAAATACTTAGAACTTTGTAAAGCAAAGCTTCTATTTCAGAGATGGTCTCGGAACTATGTAGAAGCTAATGCAGACCATGGAAAAGTTGCTCCGAGTGCCGAGCCACTTTCCCTAAATAAGTAGGGACAATGAAATCATTTTATTTCTCAGATAGTGTTTATGTGAAATTAGGGAGACCCGAGAGAGAGCTGATGACAATCTGGATAATGAGTAGTGATCTCATCATATCTACGTATATCTACAAGCACCTAGGAATGCTCCACGAATTCTTTGAAGAGAATATCTTTTTGAAAATGAAACTGTGACTAAGAGTTGGTGTAAAATTTAACAAGACAGTAGGACTTTTTATAAACGTATGCAAGGATGTGTAAATGCCCTACTTTGAATTTATTTCACTTGTTATAAGGTAATTTAAAACAGACATGTGAAAATAAATACATGATTATAAATAGTAAAACTGTTGGCATCTTTTGTCTGATTGATCAGTGAGGTGTTCTCCCAGGTAATATATGTGTATAGTGTTTCTGTGGTTGCTCCAGATATTTTATTAGAGAGTAGAAAATTGGCACTGAATGTTGCTGCACCACAGAGATTGGGAGAGCAGAGGCCAATAATAAATAGTAAAATATGAGAGTGTGTAGAATGTGCTGTAGTGAATTGTGCATGTTGACTCAGGTCAGAACTCTAAGCAAATGGAAGAAACAGAAATTTTGGATTGAAGTTAGAAATCCAGAAGAAAAAGTTGAGTTGTTTGTTTGTTGTCCTTTCAATATAGGAAATGTAGTGCTACAGGAAAAGTGCAATTGAAGCTGACAGATCAGAGGAGGTGATGGGAAATGGTTTAGAGGAGGTTCCTGTGGCCACAAATTCTGTAGGAATATATACAGAACTGAGGAGTTAACTGCAAAAGATTTTTGCCTCAAAAACATGTCTAATTTCATTTTAAAAACCCTTCTAGTGGAGGTGAAACTGTCTTGTATCTGTGGATTATTTTAACCCCAGGAGGGCTTCGTAATGGACATCAAAATAGATCAGTTGTGACAGACACTTCCTGAAGTCCGCAATTTCAGTTCACACTCAAGATCTAGTGACTGTCACAATTGCGGTGAAAGTTTCATGCGGTGGTTTTTGTTTTGCTTTGGTTTTTGTTTTGTTTTTTT
The DNA here is from genome assembly GCF_003342845.1 of Nothoprocta perdicaria. Lineage (NCBI taxonomy): Eukaryota > Metazoa > Chordata > Aves > Tinamiformes > Tinamidae > Nothoprocta > Nothoprocta perdicaria. The sequence continues at coordinate 1,772,489 of NW_020455566.1, forward strand.
TTTTCAGCTGTCTGAGTAGGATACCTTCACTGCTGGCGATAAGATCGGATCATTATGCAAACTACCTGCAGATACAAAAGCCTTCATTTTAACTTACCAGGTTAAAAATAGACCACTTCCACACCAGGCATGACTGCAGTATTTCACCCCGAGAAAAGCGCGTGCTGCTCCGGAGGGATTGGGGCTGCTTTGCTGAGCTGGGTCTGTGTTTGAGAGTAGGTCTGTGTGGTGCCCACCAGCTGGTGCGGCCACCTTGAACAGCAGCTTAGCTTAGAGGGGCTGCTGAGAGAGGACTAGGGGGAGTCCAAGCTGGCATGGGAAATTCAGATCATGGACAAATGGAAAACGGTCATTTGACGTGTGGAAGCAAGAGGGCCACTTCCCTGAATGGGACCCCCCCATGACTGACCAAACGTGATGCTGCCGGGGGAGGTTCAGGCTGGGCATTAGGAAGAATTTTTGCATGGAAAGAGCGGGGAAGCTCTGGAACAGGCTGCCCTGGCAGTGCCCAAGAACTGTGTAGAGGAGGCGCTCAGGGACATGGGCTAGCAGACCTGGCGAAGGGCTTATGGTTGGACTTGATCTTCAAGGTCTTTCCCAACCATAATAATTCTGTGATTCTATGATTCTGAGCTGGCTGTGACACAAAACCTTTTGTGTTTGGCAGAGCCAAGCACTGAGGTTTCTAGTGGATGAATATTCCATTTGTTACAATGCCAAAATGCCTAATTTGGCCCACAGGGATGAGTTTGTGAGGAGCACTACTTTGAATTGTCATAAAGCTAACCCTCATAATCTGGTTACCAGGTGTGCACTTTATTAGAGTGTTAGCCCTGTTGTTTGGAAGAAAGGATGGAGTTCTAGTGCATATACATTAAGGTTGTGATTATTTTAAAAGCAGTTTCCAATGGCAGTCCATCCAAGCCGTGTTTTGGAGGCCGTGTCACGTCCCATGGAGGGACGTGAGCCACAGGCCTGGGCTGTCTGGGTCCCACTGTGCAAAATGGAGCCTGGGGATGGGGAGTGGAGGCCTTTCCCTCTTCGGCTTTTTGTCAGCTTTTGTTTCTTAATATCTGAATCGATAATTAAAAGTAAAGATTACTGTACAAATTATTCTGTTATTGTACAGAGGATGTGTTGCAAAGAGATTGTTGAGACTGGAGGAAACTATGAAAGAAAAGCTTCAGAGGATATTTCTGAGTTTTGTTTATTTTTCATGTGTGTTCCTCTAATTGAAGCTGATGGGGAAATGAGAAGGGAAATGAGAATCATGGGCAAAAGCAGTTAGGTTTTCTCTTCAATGTTTTTTCCTCAGAATTACTGAATAGTCTTGCAGTGAACAAGTTCAGAGTTTGCACCCATGCTGTGTTCCTTGGTTCTAGGCTTAGATGTCAAATGGACCTAAAGGACATGTTTTGTGAACTGGTGATTTTTAAATGTTTAAGCGGTCTGATTGTGCTTATACCTGAAATATATTCCATTTGCAAGCAGGGCAGGGTTTGAAGGTGGTGAGCCCGGGAAGCTTATGTAGATAATCTGAAATTGTTTGGCCAGTGAATCAGTGGATGCTTAGGGTGTTAATCATCATTTGCTAAGCAAGCATTTTATCAGTGGAAACCCTGTGTCTTTGGTATTTCTGACATGCAGGAGTACAGCTTGCACGGTGCAAATCCACTGTTCTTTGAAAAGGATACATAAGAGTTGGAAATTGTCTTTATTTATGCATGTCAACACCAATGTGTTGACAGACATTTTAATTATACCGTGTTGGGGTGCTTACTGCAAATAAATAGCAAACATTTCCAATAACTGTAATTAGCTTGTGCACTATAATAAGTAAGAAAATAGAGGCCTTTAATTTCCAAAGCATGCAATAATTTTGTTTTATTCATGCAAATGATGCTTACTGAAGCCAAACAGTTCGGCTTGACTTGTTTTGTCACTGCTTCCTTCGTGCACTGTGGAGGTGGTCGCATGCCAATTATTGCAGCTCCTTCCTGCGAAGGGCAGGGCTTCATGTTGAATCGCTGTTTCATACTTAGTACATTTCTGAGGTCACTGCTCGTGTTTCTGCAGACTCTGCCTGGGTATGCTGACCTAGAGCCAAAATCCTTGAAGTTCTTGGCTTAGTGATGCCACTTTGTCAAACTGCTTGCTCATTTTGAGAAAATGGCCCAACTTCTAGATGTCCTTTTGATGATTAGCACAGACAAGCTCTTCGTTTAATGTTATAGAATTCTTTCCCAGTTGTTCCTATCTGAATTAGAGCTCTTGTCTGTTCTTTCCACCCAGAGACTTTCCCACCAGCCACTGCTAAACATCTGTGTCCTCTTCCTGTAAGCTCCGGAGCTGAAATGGTTGAGGAACAGCCAAGATTTTCATTCTTTCTCCTTGACTTGGTTGGGTGAAAATAAGTGACACAGAAAAGGCAGTGGTTCTGGATGTGGGTGTTTTTGCGTGTTTGGGAGAGCCCTCAAAGAGCTGCTCTGCGTATGCACATCCATCCATTCCTCAGAGCATTTGGATGATCCTGTAAAACAAGTTTTGTTAGATAAACTGACAAATGAGTGTAAGATTAGGGAAATGATTGCTGTGAACATCAGATATGGATCAGGGGGTATCTTTTCTGGTAAAAGATCCAATACTGTCTTGATGGATGCGGACAAATTTTTCTGTGTAGAGAAATGATTAACAAATATATATCCCACTAGGCACTACTAAATTGCATTTAGGAGGAGGGCTGCCGCAGGATGGCAGAGGGCCAGATGAACAATAATTGCAGACTGCCTTTAGTCTTCCTCTTAACCCCCACGATTAACAGCCAAGAACAGCTAAGGTCATGACTGTTCATTTGTTTCTGGCCCCTGTCTAAGTGTTGGCCTGCAGATTCTCTGCTTACTGAACATAAGTTTCTTAAATGCTAGAAACTTCCATCCCCGCTAGTCTCTGGCTTTGGAAACTACCCTTTCAAGTTCCTTAAGAGACTATGTATTTCTACGTGATTTGCAGTGTTTTAGGCCTGAGGTTTATCACTCCTTGTAGCCTGACGACAACAAATTTTGGGATGGTTTACTTTTTCTCTGTTGAAAAGAGACCTCTTCTGATTCTAAGTATGCAGTCATAGATGGCCTGCATGGGAAATGCTGAGGAAAACACCTTGGAAAATGAAGAATCAAGTTCATGCAACTTTTATTTTTGTCTCTTAGCTTTAACATATTGATTTGTCTCAGCACAGTGATCTTGCACTGGGGTACCCAGTAGCTTGTGAAGGAAGAAATCCCTGTGTCGCTTAAGACTTTGCTGCTGTCTACGCTCCTGTCTTTTTCAATGTTAAAGCCAGTTAATCAAAATGCAAAACTCTCTTTATGTTGTTTCTACCTGTCTTCTCGGGGATCGCAGGATATTTTGATTTGTCTGAGGAGCAGGGTGCTCATTAGATTGCAAAAGGCCTTGATTGAAGTATTGATTTATGAAATTAGATTCTACATGTGTTCCCAGGAAATGCCATTTGTAGGTAGCTTTGTCTTCTCTTTCCTGATTATGAGGTAAGTCCTTCTCTAGCCAAGCAGGCGTAATCACAGAGGATAAAAAATGTGACATGCCTTAATTTTGGGAGGTGAACTACTTTTTAAAGTTTTTTTTTAAAAAAATTTACGAAATTTCTACTAAATGTTACCAAAATTTTAGTAAATTTTAATAAATTTACTAAATTTGTCTATTTTCCTTTGCAAGGATGCAAGAACTTTTGAGCACTGTGCACGTTGAAATGATCATGTACTTTGCAGAATGAAGTTTTCCATTTTGGAACTGTTGTCCTCAGATCAAAAAAGGGGATGATGATAGTTCATCTCCCTGCTAATAATGTTCATTTGAGTTGCACAGAGTGCAGGGCTATTTGCTTAAGCTGTCTCTAGAATTCCTCCAAATTACCTAGCCACACTTAAATTATTTATGCAAAATGTATTAATTGATGTTTAGATGGATAATAAATATGTTTTGCTTTTGCTTTATTTCCTGATAGGCTGTTGCAGCTCAGGACAAAAAGGTGGAGAAATTGTTGAGGGAGGGTTTGGAGTGCAAGCTCCCGGACATGTGGAATTTCTTGTTGAGAACAGAGCAGGGAACCTGCTCGCCAGGCACAGTTTTCTTCCAGAGACAAATGTGCAACTGGTGGACAAATGAGTTGTGTGTCTCGCCTTCAAACAGACCACTGATTGTACTTCTGTGGATGCTCACAGACGACAGTGTGAAATTGGTCACTGGGTGTCACTGTTTTACCGCAGGAGTCTGGGTGAAAGTGGGTTTCCCTGGCCTTGCATTACAAACGTCTTGACGGGTGCTCTCGAGCACCTGGGTGAGAGGCTTGCGGCTTTTGCGTGACTAGACAAGCTACTGGACGTGGAGAACACAGTGCAGGCTACTTGCATTCTGTGCCAGCAGTGCATAGAAACCCTTGGTATTTTCCAGTGTGCCCATGTGTGAACTCTGAGAGCAAGCAGAAGTTCTTGTGCATGCCCAGTTCCTTCCCTTGCTTTTCAGAGTAGAGCAGGATGGAGAGCTGTTATCTGTTCTTTGAATGCAGCAGCATGCAAAAATACGTAGAGTTGAATCATTCAAAGTAGGCCTGAAAAGGCCTGTGAGAGAACATCTCATCTATTCCCCTCACTCGAGTACATCAATTATGTCCTAAGCCATCTCTGACTAAGGCGTTCTTAAAAATGTACCTGATGATTAATATTCTCGGTGTTCTCTAGTGCTTAATAATTCATGCTACACAGTTTTCTTAGTAACAAGCCTTGATATTCTTCCCTGCAACTTAGAGTTGTTGGTTCTCGATCCACCTTGCAGGTAACAAGAACCAAGAATTTCTTTCCCCTTTGCTTGGGATTGGTTTGCTTGTTTTCAACTTAAGCAGCCAACCGAATGTGTGCCTGAAGAATGCATGGATGCTTACAAGATTAACCACTGCTAACTTACCAAGCAAAATAATACACAATAGTCCTTCTATAGAGCTGAACACTGTATTAATAGAATGACTTCATCTACATTTTAATCAGACAAGGGCAAAATAATTCAGAAGTGCTTCTCAATGTCTAAAAATAATGGCTAGCAGTTAAGGTTTGCTGGATGTTTTTTCCCTTGTTGATGAAATGTAACCTCTGGACACTCGGTAGTTCCTTGAGCTTTGCTGCCTATTCAAACCCCCCAAAGAACCGTCTGGTCCCACTTACAGATGTGTCTCTTGCTGAAAGCCAGCAGTGATCTGTGTGTGTGATGGGACTCCCACGGGAGTCGGGACTCGGCGGGCGCTGGAGCGGGGGAGCCGTGCCAAGGGCTGCTGCCTACCTTTCACATCTTGCATTGGAGAATGTTTTTCAGAGGCATCTGTACAGGGCTGGCTAAAAAGGAAATTTCAAGGGCTTAATACAAATTTCAGAACGAGCTATTCGATCACATTTAGTTTGTTCCACAGCCCGTGCAAAGCTTTGTCATACAATGTGTTTCCAAGTTCCTTGTCATCTCGAATTTTGCTTTCTGTTAGGGAGCTATTCTATTGTCCAGACATCTGGTAGAGAACTTTGCTAATGCAGTGAGTGTCATTTTCCATTTCTCTCATTTCTTGCTCTTGCTGCTTGCATTAGGCCTCTTCCAGTTCCCTAAATATGCCTTTAGCCTCTCAGGCACTTGGATGTGTCTTGTATTTGTTAGAAACGTCCACTTCAGTTAACAGCGCTAAATGCGAGAAACGCTTTATTTCTTCCAAATCTGTAGGATTTGACACCTCCTGCCTTCAATCATTTCACTGCTATTTATGAGGTACATCCTCTTTAGCCACATTTTTTTCCATTATGTGATGAAAATTAGCTATAAGCTCCCTTCAGGTCATGTAGGTCTTTATCAAGCTTACTGGGCAGATCCTGGGCACCTACTGCAAGGAAGAGCTCCTAAAATTCCCTTCGAGACAGCTGTTCTTCTGCAGTCCTCTCAGCTCCAGCCACTAATACATCAGTTTCAAAGGCTGTAGCCCAGAAAGCCTCAACTCAGATGAAGGGGGACAATTAATTGGCCTGTTCTTGTGAAGATCATCTGTGAGCCCCTCAGAAAGGAACATCAGGAGGAACCTGGGGATCTGAACTATGGAAATTGCTTGCTTTTACAGCTCTCTTAGGTTAGGGGATTTGGGCAGATAAAAGGTCAAAAGGAAGATTTATTTTATGCGAGGGAGCTGTGAAAAACTGATTTCTGAAGTTGTGAGAATGTTGATAAATATCCTAAAAATAACATAAATGGTAAAAGACTGACAGACTAATTTCCTGCTCTATTGTCTTTAGTATGCTGTGTTGGTGCTAGCTATCAGCTACTGTTCCCAAACTGTCCCCAGCTTGGTGTCGCTGCACAATCTGTATAATCTCTGGTGGGCCTCAGAAATATCACATTGTAATTGTGATATTTCTATAATTCCATAATTCTAAGGACATGGTAAATGGCTTTATTCTCCTTTTCTCCTGTCTCACCATGGGAAATGTTCAGTCACATTTTAGAACCAAGTTTCATTGTATGATTTTATGAAAAACACAGAATCAGAGAAATGCTCACAGGCAGCATCTCTAACTCAGTTTTTATAATAATTTTCTAATTGGTGTCAGTAGGTGGGTAGCTATAATTTACATGAGCCCACAAAATCTTACCAAGATAAATTCTTCGCTTAACCTGACATTACAGTGATACAGGTTCCGAGTCCGTGTTAACATCGTCTCTTCGTCATCTTTGTGGTCTGGGCTTTTAGAATTTCTGGCTTTAGTGTCGCGCAGAAACAGGACAGGACACGATTGTACTTTTCAAATGACTGAAGTCTTTAGCAGTTTTTAACTGCTAAAAAAGAAAAATCAGCTATTTAAGCATTCAACAGTTTCTCACTACTGGAAATTTTGCTGGGAGGTCAAAGCTGCTTAGTTTAATTGCTGATGTCATAATGAATTTAGTTATATTTTACCTTTTTTAAGGTCAATGGAGCAGGATTTTTGCAGGTCATCTGCTGGTGCTCTTGTATCTTAGGCAGGATGGATGAGGCCAGTGCTTCCAAGCTCAACTAATTGCCCATAGCACTTGTTGAAACCCTTCTAGTTAATTAAATGCCATGTTTATTGTTACCATAAACGGAGACAATCTTTTATTTCTTCCCTATTAATCTTAACACATTTATCAACCCTAGTTGACTCCATGCTTTGTGATCCTAGTTTATTTAGGAAAATTTTGCTGTACTTGCATGCACTTTTAAAATTATTTTCTGGGAAAAGAGGATTAGTACAGACATTGTCGTCAGTTGCCTTGACGGTTGATTCCTTCTTCACAAGCATATTAACTTGACCTCATTAGTTTTTGCATCTAGCTCTTTTAACACTAAAGATTGTATTTCAGTAGGAGCCAATCATGCTAATTACACCAGATCAGTTTGCATATTCATAAGCCATTGCCTGTTTTATGGACAGCAAAAATGAACGCCATATCTTTTTAATAATTCTAAGTGGGTCACTTTCAGGACTGTATCTGTTTTAAATAAATTATCATATTGTTAAGGGCTATTGGCAAGAGCATTTTTCATACATAGCAATATGAAGAAGGTGTATTTTTAAGGACAATGATATTTGTTTATTAAATAGTTAACCAATAAGTTTAAAAAATATGCACTCGTATTTTAGGTGTTTTAAAGGAATTTAACATAAAGTTGCTAAGTAAGAAGCATTTTTACATGGAAATGCCATAATTTGGAATATGGGAGTCCCCAAATGCACAGAAAGCAAGCAATACTAAAGGATATAGTTCTGCAGAGATTTAAACTGCTGAAGTGGCAGTGTGTTTTGCTGCTCTTTGCTGGTAATTCCCAGCATTTCCCTAATGCCAGTGTTTGCAGCAGAGCACGAGCAGTACGTGGGAACGGCCTCAAGGAAGAGCCTCAGGTCTTTGCCCTGATGGAACCTGCCGTTTCCGTCACGTAGCCGCGCAGGGGCCGGTTTAGGCACTGCAACGAGCTGAAATGCCCGTTTCTTCAGCAAAACCCACGCCGTCGCTGCGTGCCCACCAGGCCCTGGGCCTGCCCGCCTCCTTCAGACACTGTAAGTAGGGTTCTCTGGTCCCTCGGATATTTCTCATCCCTAACAGCGTCCTTGCGCCGGGAGAAGTCCTTTCCCATCTCGAATGTTGGCGTTCGTGTCCCTGGCTCTTCCCCTGTCCATCACGTGCAGCTGTCCTGCCCCGCTAGCGGTCTGGAGAAGACACAAGGTGAGGAAAGGGGCCTCTCAAAAGAACTGCAACCAATGCGTTTTCTGGAGTGACCACAACAGTCTCATCAAGGACCTTGGAGGTTATTGCCAGTGATCACAGGAGGCACCCAGCTATAGGCGTGACAGTATCAAATAAAAAGTTTGTGCCTTGCTTCCCTCAAAATACACGTCATCAGCTTCACAGCTGTGAAGAGGAGAGAGAAAGAAAGAAAAACCAAAACCGAGCAAAAATTACAGGCAGAATGGAGCCTGCTTTCTGTCCACCATACGTTTATGACAGAGCGTATTGTAGAAGCCATTGGCATGTGCAATGCGTTCTGTTAGAGCTGAAAGATTAATGCAGTTTCTCTGCTTTCAGGTAAGCTTCCCTGGGTGCAGAAACATCTCATTTTTGATGTATTTTTTTGTCTTGCTTAAGGTACATTTCCAGAACAGATAGACAAGTTATAAAAAGGTGAGGTAAATTATGTATATATCCAAAAAAATAGTATTAAGTGTTTCTTCATTTTAAGGGGGAAATTTCAGATTTTTTAAAATAAATTTCCTCCATAATACATTTGAAGGATAGTGTAAAGGGGTTTTGCTGATTTTTTTGGCTTTCCCTCCCTTGTAATACAGGAGTATTTTTCTCACATAGATGTACTACTACTGCAAAAGCGGTATGTTTTATATTTTTATATAATTGTTTATATTTTGTTTTTTATATATATTATTTATATAATGGGTTTTGTTACTTTGGTTATGAAACTGCTGTTACGTACCTCTGCAAGGCACATGCTAGTGTTAGAGCCTCCCAGACGAGCGGAGCGAGCGCTGCTTGGCGGTGAGAGCGGTCGAGGTCGGGGAGTGTAATTAGCGAGTCGGAGCCGGCAGTTGCGCTGCGGAGCGTTGCGGGTTGCGCGGGGCGCGTCTCTCTAATCACCCCGAAGAGGCTTTCTCCATGTACCTGTTTGCACTGCTTCCTTTGGAAAGTCTTTCAGCACTCAGCCCTTGGAGAGCCCTTACGGAGCACTTGCACGCCCTTGATTGCTGCGGAGAAAAGCCCTCGTGGTGAAGCCCTGGGAAAACATTCCCTAACAAACTGCTCTTCTAATGAGGGTCACTGCTGCCCTTGCAGGGGGTGCAAGGAGTGTCTCTGCGTTGGGGCACGGGGGGAATGCTGCTTTATTGTGCGATTTTTGAGGCACACGATGGTGGGAGGAAAGAACCAGACACCGGGCCTTTGTGTGCAAATTTCCCACCAGAGTTAAGCAACTTCTTTTCTCTCTCTCTTTTTTCTTTCTTTTTTTTTTTTTTTTTTTTTTTTTTTAACAATTTAATTAAGAGGGTTGGGAGACCAGAGCTGGTCTAACAAGCACTTCTTCATGAATGAAAGATTTGTCTCTGGCAGCAAGGCAAGGCTCCCAACAACGTCAACAGTAATTAGCGCCAGCGAAAGCCGTTCAACAGCTCGCGTGAACAAGAGGGTGCTGGAAAGGTAACGCAGCGAATAAGGCTGGCAGAAATGTGTGGGGATTGGCTTCACCAGCCTCCCAGCAGAGCTGCCGCCCGGGCATCCCGGCTTTGGACCCGGCCTGGTCTCTCCTGGAAGGTGTTTGACTAAGGATACTAGGGAAGTAGCGGAATTTGTTGGCAAATACGTCACGGTTTGGTGGGAGGGAGCCAGCAGGCATCTCTGGTCTGAGATGATGTTAATTTTGAGGGAGGAGACAAATTTCATATTTCAAATTTCATATTCCAGTAGTAGGGACAGAAATTTCACTTAAATTGAATGAGATGTGTTTATAAAGATTATACTGATCCATTTAATAAATCCCAATTATTGCAGGCCCACTCGCATGGAATTTAATGGAGTTAATTTGTGACTGGATGGAGTGTCTGAGCACACCGTGTCTTGCCAGTGTGTGGGAGTAAGTAGCTCTCCGTATGAGCTTGGTACCATCTTAGCGATGAGGTTTTACAGATTTACGTCAATTTTCAGATGACTGGTCAAACAGAAAATGTAAGTACAAAAGGTACAAGGTAATGTGTCATATTTTACTTTCATCACAGGGATTTTAATCATATTACTGGCAGTGACACAATGCGCTTTTCCCAGTGCTGCTCTTCTGCAGGACAACCTGTCATACGGAAATGTGTTTTCCCGTTACTTCACTCTTCGTGGGGTCTTTCAGAGATCACCACTGCTGCGGGAATCTCTTCCCTGGCTGTGTTTTGGTGATATTAATGTGCTCGCCAGAAACGGGACGTGTGTGTGTGCTCCAGAATCCCACAGTCAGGCACAACCTGCAGGTGGTTAGTGCTCTCTCTTGCTCTTCTGAAGTTGCTAAATTTAATATATTAATTGGAGGCAGAGCCACAAATATATAATCTAAGGTGTCATTGTCATCTGGAAAATGAAAGCCTCTTGTGTCCCCTTGTGAGATGTAGGGGGTCCCTGTGCCAGCTTTACTGGTGAAAACTCTGGTTTTGCATATGCCACTTGGACTGAATTTACCAACTTTGATTTCCCGAGGAAAGTCATTGTTGTGAAAAATGAAAGGCAGCCTGCTAATGAGGTGTTTCTCTTTGCGTCTGAATTGAAGATATATAAAAGCATCAACTGAAGATCTGCAGCTCTTGGTGACCCAATCATGCCAGTGGGTTGACTCAGCAGATGGAAATTTGGAATCAGTGGTGCTAACTCTTGGAATATGTTTCCTGCCTTTCTGTAAATGTGTTTCAGAGTTCTCAGTTGTGATGAATGGTTCATGTGTTGATTGCTTTAATCCAGGCTGTCAGCTGCATGGATCTGTAGCACCTTCTCTCTGCTGTCAGACTTGTTGGGATCTGTGTGCCTGGGATGGAGCCTGAGGCGTTTGACTCTCTAGCTGGGCAGACAGGATTTGCAAATTAAATAAGAATGCTAATCACTTAATGTCCTTGTTTGTTCCTTTTTAAACTTTTTGGACTAGACAGTTAATCAATTATTTGAAATGATGATTCTTGCATTGCTCACATACTAACAACAGCACCCTAAGGAAAGTCAGTGGGCAATTTTGTGTTAAGATTGTGAATTAGGTGATTTAGTTTTTTACACATTTTAACATAATCAACATTTATAAGTAATATGAACTATTTCAAGTATTATTTAAGTATTTTAGTCTAACTGCAGGGTGCATAGTTTATTCGGGACATACTTATATGAATAGTTAAATGCAAAAACAAACCTTTAGGGGAGAGTAACTATGAATTATGTTCTTTACATTATCTCCCCCCCCCCCCCCCCCCCCCCCCCAAATATTCTTTACTATTTGACTTTACTATATTGACTTATTGTTTCAGAACCTTCTTCTTTTCTTGCCAGTTGGGGGGGTCAACCATACCGAATGAGGATGAAACTTGGCTGCTGGGCTGCTCCTGATGCTGGTGCTGTGTTGCTGGGTAATGTGTGTACCTGAAATGCTGGCATCTCTTAGTACCTCCTTCTCCTCCCTCCAGCTATTTTTTTTTTTTTTTTTTGCTCCTCTAAGCTGCTCACTATTTTTCTGTGGTTCTTACAGGTTCTAATAAATGCAGTCATAAAAATAAATAAATAAATAAATTACCAAGTCACAAAATTAGTCAGATGTGTGAATTTCTCCAAATGATGTAATCCAACTGGCCCAAGGCGGTGCCGCTACAATCAGGTGCAGTTTGCCCTGTCCCGTGGCCGTGCCAGGTAGTTGAAGATAATTTCTGACTATTTTCAAATCTGAGTATTACGGTAGCCCGGAAATCCTCATCGTATGAGGTCATTGCAAGCACTGTCGAAAGACTGAGCAATTGTGTATTTCTTCCACAGCCAGCAGAGTTGCCTGCTTTTGTGCTTGCACGAAGACAGTAAACTCATCAGCCTCTTGCTGAGAGAATTACCAAGAGGGAAGTCACCACCACGTGTCTTTATATCAAACGTATATTCCTTTATCGAGTATCCTCTTAAGAAATGCAGCAGCGGCTGCACGGGAGCTGGGATGGAGGGGCCGGCCTGGCAGCTGTGGGCTGCTCGGAGCCCTGTCAGGAAGGAATGATTAATGAAGAGCAGCTCCAGCTGAGGCTAACCTTTGGAGAGGCGAGCAGGACATCTGCAGAACTGTCAGCGCTCTGACAAGGACAGAGCTGAACAACCAATTATTCCACCATCACTAAGGTGGGCTGTCAGTTTAATCCCAGCCATTCACTTAGGCAAGGACAGGGAAATTTCTCCTTTACATAGCACTGCTGTGTTGTGACCTTAACTCTTTCAGTGCTGCTGAGGGGAAGCACGGGGCAACAGAGGGTGTTTTTAATTCCCTGTGTACAAGATTGGTTGTAGATTGAATATGTGTAAAGTAGGCAGAAAATGAGTGTTAAGGGCTAGTGGTAGTTGCTCGCTGTTGAATAGGAATGACATGCAGGAGTCATTGTAATTAAAAAAAATGGTGGATACCGATTTGGGTATTTGTGCAGAGGAACCAGCAATAGTTAATATTTTCAAAGGTTTGTGGTGACAAGACGATCTGATAATTGCTAACACACTCGGTCTCTTCTTAACCTCCCCTGTGCTACCCCTGTACGTGTGTTCATCCTACAGAGGAAGCACGAGAGGCTGAATGTTGTTCTGGGATGGCTGGCAATGCTGTTTGGAGAGACTGTTGGGAGCTTCTCCGCTGGCTGAGTTGGAGCCGTAGTCTCCATGAAACAGGAGGACGTTTGTCAGTAGAGCTTTAGCTGCAGACGGGCACCTGCGCCCTCAGAAGATATCTGGGACTCCAGGGATCTTTGATACCTCGGTACAGCCCTCAGTGGAGCAAATTGCCTTTCAGCCACGTGCTGGGTTTGTAGCCTGCATAGTCAGGAAGGCCTCGTAGTTTGTCACTTCCCAAGTTCTCCAAGATTTTATTGAAAATAGATTTCTCTTTCCTATACATCTTCCTCCTGCCATGTGGCAAACTGAGAACTGTGAAGGCTGCAGTACTGGAGTCTGGAGCATGACGGTACCAGCACATCACATACGTCCTATACCTGTACTAAAATATTTTGGACACTTCAGTGTCCTAGCTTTCATAAATATATTGCATTTAGTGTACTGCAGCCCTGCTCCTGATTAGGAAATATAAGAAGAAGCTGCATCGAGCTAAGGTTTACATACAAGTCCATCAATATGCATATAGCAGCAATTTGCCGAAATTCACAGTATATTCTCTATATCACATAAAAAGACTCAGACATAAAGATAACTTCATGCTCTAAGATTATTGATTTATTTATTTCTCAGTTTCAAATAGCCTCAATGATCTTGTGTAAATGTTGTATATTAGGTCTGCTATGTCAGAGAGACTGTGTGGATATCAGGCTTGAATATTGATTATTCGATGCTCAATTGTAACCCAGGAATGTTGAAACAGCATGTATGTAAAACAGAGTTTTCAAAGGTATGGTTAAGGCTGAACTGATTGCCTTTCATCCTCAGAAATGGATTAAATCTAAAATCCAACATTAACTTTCTTTGCCCTGCGAGACTCATCTTTGAGAAAGAATTTGTTAATTGTCCTCTATTTTTGTGTAGTTTTCATTGCTGTTGTTGTCTTTTTTGTTTTTATCTGTCTTCTCTGGTGCTTTCTAGTTGTTTTTGCAGAACACATGGTATTTGCCACAAACTTGACTGGCAGTTTTGCCATAATAGAGCAACACAAGAAATAACCTAAGAAATTATTGTTTTTATTTAACTCTCTAAAACGAACCGTAAAGCCATAAACTTGTGTAGTGTTACTCATTTTATCCCAAGTTGGCTATCCAAGGATATGGGCAGATTGGTAAATACAGGTACTTTCACATAAATTTCCTAGTTTATATGATTTTTACGTTAAAGAGGATCATGTAGAATTCAGCGTACAGGAAAGAAGCATTCTAGAAGTACTGTGTTCACATTAGCAGCTGAACTTGAGAACACTAGTAGTGCAATAGAGAGTACGAAATCTTTGACTTTTCTTTAAAAACAATCAAAAAAAGCCACTCTGTTCAAAATCATTGGAACGTATTAGCAGAGAGAACAACAGTGGGATAGTATTCCAGTTTGTATCAGGAATTTGAAGATAAATACTCTATGAAAAAAAAATTAAAGATGATAAATAGGCTGGTTTAAACGCATGCAAAGCCTCACAGCATTGCTTTTATTGTCGCTGAATTTAGTCACTTCCATGGGAAAAAAAAATGCCACTTATTTCATAACCTTCTGCAGAAGGCTTGGGAGCAGGTTTACACTTCAGCAAACAGAGGTATTACACATCCATAGAGAAGTGAGTATTTAGGATTCAGCACGTCCCATCCTCTGACATGTTATTAATACCTTCAACCAGAAGTCATGCCAGCACAGCAGGCTTCCAGGCTCGTCCTCCTGCTGGGAAATCGCCGGATTTCATCTCATCTTCCTTGAAACCTTCTTTTCTTACAGTTGGGGAGTAGTGCTAGGATTTGCCCAGTCATAAGTCAAGCGATCAATGGGGAAAGTCTAGAAATTAGTCTTTAGATAAAGCACCTCTTTATAATAAAGAAATACAATGAATTAGTGAGGATTTAATAGGTTAATGTGGTGTAGCTTAACTTGCCCATTATTTTATCCTGTCAACTGTAATACTTTAGATGCTTGATTTTCAGGCCTCTTGGCTTGGAATTACTCGGAGTAAAGCTGGCCAAGCTTGATGAACGATCTCTGAAATGACTCCGTAAGCGGGCCGGGATCCGCACCCTGTTTGGTGCTGACAGGTGAGCAGGGACCATGGGTGGGCACTGAGAGCTGGGGTGATGTGAACGGGAGCCTGGCTGGGGAAAAGGGAGATGTGACTTTACCTATTTATCAATATACCCGTTTTCCATGGAAAGGAGTGCAGAGTTGATGGGTCTATTGACAGAAACAGCAAATATGAAGATGCCTGTTTTTCATGAAGTGTAGGTGACATTTAGAGTATTGCTATGCAATTCAAGTACAGTGTTCCAAAAAAAAAAAAAAAAAAACACAGCCAGAATTCAATTTCCTGTGGCCTACTGTATCTAAATTGTTAAGAGTCTTGCTTTGAGGTTGGGGAATAGGAAAATAGAAAGGTAGAAAGGCACTCTCATAGCGAGCAATTACTGAAATGTCTTTGTTTCCTAGCATAGATATTTGTAAAGTCTGGAGAATAGACCCTTAAAGTCTATTTATTCACATCACAAAAGCCACGTTAAAATAATGCCAAGAGTTTAAGCAAAACATTTACAGAGAAGGGTAAACTTGCTAATTCTTATAGGAAAAGTGTTCAGAATGAGTGGGCAGGATGCATTTAAAGGAGTGAGGCTGATGTGCAGCTGTTTCCTCTTCATTATCCAGTGTCATCAAGGGCAGTGGTTGGTATGAGCAGGGACAGAGAGGCATCACCTTGATTCGTTTTCATCCTTGTGGTCAGGCTGATAGGATTTCAAATGTGTCATTTTCCTGCTTGAGTTCTTGCCTTGCTTTCTGCTTTTTTTGCTTGTTTATTTTGCTTCGATTTACATGAGGTTTGTACGAAGCCAAGCTGTGGGGCTCAACAGCACAGCATGCTAAGAAGAGTGGCCACGATCCGCTTCTCCCAAAGTGAAGTTTTCCAGACTCGCGTATTATGGAGTGTCTTTGGTCTTTGCTGTGCATGAACCCAAATTCGAATGATTCTTGGCCCTCTTTAGCGGTAAACAACCATTAGTGAGAGAGAGGGAGGGGAAAAAGCGTGTTCTTTTTTCCAAATAGTTCAAATTTTCAAACTGCTTTCCGGTCTGTGGGTAATTACATTTACTCATTTCCCATGGAGAGCATTGCTTACTGTTGGAAACGGTATTTTAGGCTTTCATTGGAGGAAAAAAAAAAATATACTCCAAATTTTTATTTTGTGGATTCTCATGCAACCTGT
Source organism: Nothoprocta perdicaria (assembly GCF_003342845.1). Lineage (NCBI taxonomy): Eukaryota > Metazoa > Chordata > Aves > Tinamiformes > Tinamidae > Nothoprocta > Nothoprocta perdicaria. The sequence goes on from NW_020455566.1 coordinate 1,788,690, forward strand.
GACATGGTGCAAAAGATTTGTTGTTCTCTTTAGATGAACATGACCTTATGTGACTGCAGGCCAACATTCTCAGTGTGAGATAACTGGATTATTTCCTAGAAAGCCCACCACTTCTTTTAATAAATATTTGTTCCCAACCTACAAAGGGTCAAAGACCAACATTACCACTGAGGACAGTGGACAAGCTTCTTACTAATGACTCCTGGGGAAAGTTGACTTAAATCCTCCTAAATGAATTAAGTAAGGTAAATCTATTGACTACTCGCTGGCCTTCTCTTTTTTTGACAGAAGAAGATTAATACAGGGGCTGCCTCCTGCAGCCTCGTTAATAAATATTCACGGAGACGCCCTGCAGAGAGATCTGATTCGGATTCTGCAGGCATCGGGCAGCCTGACCGTGAACCACAGGGACTCAGCTCAGCAAAAGGTAATCAGTTTTAAGCGCAGAAATTCTATGAAGTCTTTTTCTTATTATTATCTGAAGTGATATTTAACATAGAAAATTTTCCTTTGGAAAAAATTGGAAAAGCATCAGGCTTTTCCAGCCAGAGGAGGCTGTTTCCTGAAAGATACAAAGCTTGTTTTTCCAAAATAGCTTAGAAAAATTAGCTCAAGACTTGATAAGCCCAAATAATACTGATTGGATAGAACATCCAGCAAGCCATTTCCAAGTGTGGATGGGGAAATTCTTCCATGCGGTTTTCCACTTTTAGGCTTTACTGTGTGACATTCCTTAGAAACAGATTTAAATAAATAAATAAATAAATACATTGCATTTAAAATAGTCATAAAATGTTTTCAGCTTTATTACTCCTTACAGTATTACTCCTTCCAGCTTTTGGCTTTTTTGTTTTCTATTTTTTACTTCTGTGCAAAGGAAAATTATTTTTGGATGGTGTCATAGAGATTTTGCCAAGTCCCTGTTGTAGGTGGCATTATGTTCTGAAAAGTGTCATGTAGTGATAATTCTAGAATATTAATTTTGCCCTTTAAGCAGTATTTTTGCATTGTATCCCCCTGCAATACAGCAACAACTACAAACTAGAGAGATATCTTAGACAGCCTCTTGAGAGGAGAAGGTTCTCTTAGTGAAAAAAGTTAATATAATACTAAGGAAAACAGATTTAGTGAAGCTAGAAATTTTACATGATGTTTTCATCTATTTTAGTCATGTCAGACCTGTATAAAATGTAGCTGCCCAGATTACATCCATCAGGAGGTGAATTAGGACCTCCTAATTAGGGCAGGGTGACAGTTCACACGTCTAATTAAACTTTATTTTTGTCGGAGAGGATCAGGCAGTCTGGATGCCAAAAGATAACTTCTACTTTGTTGTTGAAGTTGGTTGACTGCTGATATGTGCTGTATCACCACAGAGACTTGCACATTTGCTCTTCATTAGAGTTGCATTAGAGACCTTAACAATATAGATGAAGTACCTACCAAATGAACTAGAATAATTACTGAACACAGTGACACTATTACCCCTAAATTTTCACTACCGGAAGGATTAACTGTGTAATTCATCACCGAGTGATTTAACAGAGTGTCATAACTCCTTCTTTTCACCATAAATTATAATCCGAAATTGCTTTTGTAATAGTAATTGTTTTATCTTTATGTACTGTACGGTCTTACATGATTTAACTAGTACTTGTAGCAGGATTTCCCAAGAATAAAGAAAGCAGATGCCATCAATGGTAATTTAAATAAGAAAAGACATACTAAGCGGCTCTTCTTGCTAGTAATATAAAATAATTAGCTTTGAGCTGCTTTGGAGGTTGTACTTTTTTGCTGTAACCTGTTATGTTTTAAAATTGTATGGAAGGCAGTTTTGATTTGATGACATTATTTGAGGTGAAGGCTCTGCAGGAGGACAGAGGTGCATAAATCAGATGGCAGCTTGGCTGCATGCAGCAGCTGCAGGGGAGCAGGAGTGCAAATTCCAGCCTTCCAAATCAGCCTTCAAAATGTTTGCAGAGTTTGTGCCACCGGTCTCAAATATCCCGCTCAACATTTCTTGTTGTAAAACCAGTAGCTAGTGACCTAAGCTAGTGTTTTGAACTAAAGTGTCGATGCTTTGGGCCGATTCTAACCTGATAGAAACCCCTGTGAAATAGAAATGATTGCTTTGGAGGAAGTCAGTGCAAAATTAGAGAGGAACAGACTGTATATGGAATATATTTACGTGTGCGCTAGCAGCGTCACTCAAAGATGCAGATTAGAAGGACTTGATTAACATCTTTCCTGGAATGAGGAATATACGAGGTTCCACTCTTAAGATATTTGCCTAAAATCACAGTCATGCTAATAGATTTAACTATTTGGGAATCTCAAACCAGTTGCCTTTTGTGCTATCCCTTGTTCTCATATATGACTTAAAAGCAATTATTAGCCTTTTAAGAGAATTATTCTTGGAGCCTGGATGGACTTTCTAAGAGCCATCTTATCTTTCTTGTTGAATTTTGTGTGCAGGTAATTGCTAGATCTTTTTCATTATTGATGGCTGGGGATGAATACCTTTTATTTATATCTGAATGTATAAATTAGAAAAAAAAATCAGTTAAAGCGCAGGTTGCAAAAGGTGTTATTTTTGTGAGAACATCAATTTTGCATCTGATGTCAAGAATGAAGGATTCAGTTATTCAAGTGTACTAAGATGAAAGCAGTATGAATTATGGTCTGTACATGGAAAGCAAAATATTTAATAGATTAGCAGATGGGCTATCGGAAGTGGGTGTTGTGTTTTAAGCTTTCGGGAGCTGTGGCAAGTCAAGTTGGAGACTTGCTGTCAGTGCAGGGGTTAGGCTGCTTCATCAGACAGAAACTATAGCTAAACTAGAGCTTTGCTCATCGGACGTGGTGAATCTACCATCCATATACGCTGCTCTCGAGCGATGAACGTTGTGTATTTGTGAGAGTTGTGTAATTTATAATAATCTATGCCTGCAGAATCAAGCTTAAAACTGTAAATGGCATCTTAATTTATGAGTGCATGTTGAGTGTTATATTTGCTAAATACATTTTTTTCCTTAAAATATCTATTTTTAATACATCACTTTTTGACTTCTTTTCTTGAATGCTCTTTACTGATCGCTTTTCCCACCACCGTGTTTGGTTTTGCAGCAAGAAGCCCAGCAATAAGTAGAGAACGCAGCACTAGTGCTTAACAGATTCCTGTTGTCGAGAACATGTTGAAAAACAAGAGATGTATGGCATCTAAGCTGCAAATCCGTTAGAAGTTTAGAAATTAATTAGTTATTTTGATTCCTAAAAGGAATTTAAAATGTTTCAAATGAGGTCCTGAAGTCTTTCAGCTGTTTGTAATGCTGCAAGCTTTCATCAATGGAACCACAATATGTGACTGTTTCTCCAAGAAAATAAGCAAGCTAGGTGGGCAAAAGGATTACAATAATGGAATTTTATAGAATGAATATTCCTAATTGCTACATAATTAGCAACCCTCAAATTAATAGTCATTTTTGATTTATAATTCTTCCGTCTATTTTGGGTTTGTTTCCAGGACTTTGTTGTAAATATGACGTTATGTTTTTAAATCTGTATTCTGAAAGGACTTAGTGACTGAATGTGATCAGATTAAACTTCATAATTGTGGTCAGTAGAGAGCATTTTAAGAATTCAACTCTGCCTATGTTGTTTATTTATTTTTTTATCTAAAATAAAAGTTGTTTACCTACTGGTGTAATAGTTGACTTCTTCAGTATACAAACCTGTTCCTGCATATATCAGACTGAGCTCTAGGTAAATCTTTCCCCAGGAGTCACTGTGCAGACGGGCTTGTGAAAAATCAATCCCCATTCTCTATTTCCTTTGGGAGAAGGCAAAAAAAAAAAAAAAAAAGGTGTTTTATGGAAGGTAAGGCAATACAGCATTTTCAGAAGTTGATAATTTATTTTTCATCCACTATTATGAAATGAATGCTGGTTTTGGCGTGTTTTTCAACCGTAATACTGAATGTCAAGAGATGCTCTTCCTCTTGAAGATCAGTGTCACACATCTTAAAAGGAGCTTGTCAAGTCACAGCTCCAACTCTGAGGCCCCACGTGTTTCTGTTAAAGACGAAAGATTTGTGTACAGCTTATGGTTACAAAACAGGATGAAATGCTCATGAAGGTACCTCCATACAGTTTAACTCTCAGAGATCTGAAAGTGTTCGTGGGTTCTCATCTGTGCCTCAGCTAATCCTAGTTAATTCGTTTTTTAGCTGTCGCGTTGAATGATCCTCCAAGGTCTTTCCGAGTTGCTTTGCAAACTGTTTTTAGACTCTTGGATGTTTTTCTTTTCCACTGTAAAAGTGAATGTTCTGATGCCGATGAGTCAAGAGCTAAGAGATTCAGTGCTTTATTTAGTTTCTTCATTTCATTTTCGTTCTTAAGAAGCTAACTAGTACGCACAGACAGGCTCTTCTTGCAAGTTCCCAACAGTAAGACAAGAGGGAACAGACTCGTGTTGAAACGTGTGGCATTCTGATTAGATGCAGTAAAAATCTTTTTTTAATCCAAAGGGTAAATCTCTGTGCATTGAGATACTGGAGCATCGAGGTGCTGGAGCGGGTCCAGAAGAAGAGAAGAAACTGGTGCAAGGGCAGAAAGGAGCAACAAGAATGAGAGGACCACGGCAATGAAGACCTGTTTAAAGTGAGTGTTGACAGACTTTCCGAAGTGTCTATTGTAAGAAATTTCAGTTGCCGCAGACTGCACTGCAGGAGAGTTTTGAATACTGTAACATGGAAGAGAAATGAAAATCCAGGGCTCGGCAGCCTTCGCGAGAGCTTTCAGTGCATCTCACTCGATTTGAAAGGGGTCACTTCAGCCTCCATGAACGAAACAAGTAAATTAAGCAATTATCACCAAAGTTGGTTCGTTTTTGGAGGGAAGGGGGAACTTTCTTTACATAAGGTAGCATTCGTTCTTGTAGCTAGAATAAATGCATCTGAGGACTGAAATGTTTTTGGGGCTCTGTTTTTCCCATCATGGAGCCTAGATGTAATCACTGGGATACAGAGATCACTTCTCTTGTTTAGGTTAAGCTTAAGAAGAGACAAAAGGGAAATACTTGTTGGTTGACCCCTGGCCCCCATCTGAAATAGAAGGAGAATAGTGATGAATCTCCAAAGTCAGCTAGTATAGTAGAGTGCTTGGTATTCTAAGGAAACCATTGTGTATTCCCTAAATAGTTCATTTTGTTTTCTAAAGTTATGAAAAACTCACTTTATTGAAATGCATGTTGTTGCATCGATTTTTCTAAAATACACCTTGTTATCTTTTCTTTGGTAATTGGTGACTGGTAATGACTTTGGCAATTTAACATGTTCTTGCAGACACTTTTCCTATTCCCCCAGATAACTGAAGTCAAGAGAGAGGGCCTGTCTGTCAATCTCTGATGCCTGTCAACCTGCTTGATTGACAGCTCCTGGTCCCACAATAGAGACCATTTCTGCAGCCCCCGTTCGGTTATTTTCTTCTTTCCTAATACTTATGGGGATGCTGTTTGCTTTATAATCTGTATTTAAAATCCAACTTGGAATGAGGCCAGTTCCTGAGAAATTATCACAAAATCTTGTTAGCTTTGTATCAAAAAAACTCTCCTGAGAGTTTCTTAGGCTGTGATTCCACCTTCAGAAATTGCCTTAGCTCAAAAGCTAAGCTGTATTCTTTATCCAGGATCCCCTTTAAAATCCAGCAAAGAGCCTGTGACGTCTGCCCAGTGTGTTTTGATTCAAGACTATAGGAAAAGTTGTTCGTGCTTTATTTTAGTTGGAAAATTCTTCCTTGTGGGATAATTGGCACAGTTTTCTGCATGTAATGAGTATAGGCAAGTTCCATGAGACAGAGAGCGGGGAATGGAAGGATATGGGCTTTGACAAGGAAAAACTTTATTTATGGAAAACGAGGAAAATTTGTAGCAAGAAGATGGTTCCATATTTCCCAGTGAAAATGAAAAGTAACCTGTAATTGCTTGTTCCTAAAATTACATCTTCCTCAGAATACCTTAATGAACGGATATTTTGAATGGTAGTTCAGAATTTTGTTGTTTGTGATGGATAAAGATAGATAGACTAAGGCTAGATCTCTGCTGTGGAAAGAAATCTTCACTTTTGTAAGCAATAGACTTCTGCCTGAAAGATAATTCTTCGGTTTTTTAAAATGAGAAATAATGTGAATGAAAAACTAGTTGCTTCAGCCGTGATGGAGTAAACAGAACTGATGTGTCAGTGGGTCAACTAAACCCAATTTTTTTACTATTGCTCATAGTTAAATTCTTGCTGGCTTAGAACTGTTTTTGTGACCAGTCTTTGAATTCTTTATCCTCCTCCGGTGTCCTTGCTGAGAAAAAGTGAAGAAAAATGCATCTGCTTTCTGCATAAAGCTGTACTGTTGATTTAAATAGTGGCATAATATTGGTACTGTTGTTTCCCGTTTTTCCATCAGCAGCTAATTTGCTTTCCTGATTATGCTGTGCTGCAGCAAGAGACTTTGTACAGCTTTCCACAGTGATGTGCAAAGTTGTTGCCCTGAGGTCCACATCTAGAAAGGTCACTATCAAAGGGTGAATGTGGTAGGTTAAAGAGAAAGAGATGGGCAGTAAGAAGCAGAAATGCAAAGCATCTAAATATAGGTTGTTGTCAAAAGAGTGCATAAACCTAGCAAATGTCCAGAGAAGCCGGGTGAAGGAAGAATGAAAACCAGCTGTTCTGCAAAGACTTTCATGCAAAAGGGTACGTGTCTGTTCTCTGAATGTGATCAGGAGTTATTAGACCTTCAGCGTCTCGGTTTGGGAGGTGACACTTCGTCAAACAAAGTCAACTTTAACAGTGCAGCGTTTCCGTGGTGAGAGCAGCGAGGTCCAAGCACATCGGGATGCATCTAGCTCCTCACTGATCTCCTGGGAATTTTTTATGTAAGTAAACAGAAGCCTGCCTCAAATTCCACAGATTGGCAGAGACGTGATTTCTGAAATAATATATAAATAGCTTTGTCAATTTACAGCCGTTTAAGCTAAAACAAACCAATGTTTTCTAGAATTAGGTTGGCTAAGCAAGTGTGGCAGTTTGTAGCCATCGAGCTTCAGATGAAGCAAGTCAATGTACAAGTAAATTGCCTGATATCTCCATTAGTTCTTTCCTTCCTGTCCTCACTGTCTGCCTAAATCTTCTGCAGCTTCCTTTTTACTTATTTTTTTTTTTTCCCTCTCCCTTCCTTTTACATTTATATGTGGAATATTTAATGTCCTGATTGTCACTATAGTCACTGTATAAAACACAATGCCAGAAACTCAGGTTTTTGCACACATTGAATATTTTGATAGACTCACCCAATTGTTGTACTTATTTGTCATTTCTAAGGACACTAATGAGTTGTATTCAGGGACTAATGAGAACTGTAATGGCTAATGGATGTTTACAGCATTGCTGGGTTGCACCGTGTGATAATGCGAGCACCAGTTTCAGTCCCTTCAAGCCTTTAATTGGCACCATCTGAGGAGTCTTTAATTACATTTCAGCAGACCATAAAAACCTCAGAGAAATCAATAAGGGGAAATTGGCAATCCTGCCCGGAGTGGCCAATTGTTCTCATAGATACCTTCTTTGAATGCCACAATCAAGATAATAAATTCCTTTAAAAGTCCTTTGAGAACTAACTTTAAAACAGACTCACTAAAAAAAAAATATTTTTTTTCCTGTTTCCTCTTTGTTTCTATTAATTGAAACCTCAGGTAAAATTTTCATATCTGTGGTTTTGTGAAAAGGATTTCTTGACGTTTGTGTTGATTGGAGATACCGACGAGACTCACCACTCTTTGGAGACCATTTCTTTATGAGCACGTGTACCTTTGAAGTACGATTTTGGGAGATTTATTTATAATCGGTTTGACTAAGCTATTAAGCAAGAAGGGTTTGTTAGTACTTTTCAGCAATTTTTCTAATGAAATAAATTATCACTAGAGTTTTACAAGCCATAAAGCATTTATTTACAGTCAAATTCAACCAACATGCTGAATTCAGTTTGTTTTCTTTACTTATGGCATATACACTAATAAGTATTAGAGAGATTATATTCACTTTAGTGGAAGTAGGTATTAAAATTAGGTTTAAGTAATGAGCAGTCCTTTTGTTCTTTGTGATCTATTTTAGTCAAAGTACTTTGGATAGCAATTAAGATATAAGAGAAAGAGTATTCCAAAGTTCTTTGTTGGGTTGGAAATCCCTCCTTAGTTCTAGATACATTAAAAAAAGAAAATGACTAAGCTCTTGTTAACAACTAACGCTATATATATATTTGTGTGTGTGTGTGTGTGTGTGTGTGTATATAACATCTGAAGTGTATTGAGTTATTAAAAAGGGAAATGTTTAAGTAACTAAAATAAATGTGGTGGCTTGTTATTGTGGCTTCTGTGGCAGAGCACAAGCCAGAGCTCAAGTCTACATTTGCTCTGTTTTATTTTTCTCATTTTAATTATTGTTCCTTTTGAAGAATACCTTTGGTTTAATTTAATATGTATATTTTTTTCTAGAGGAGGCTGTTCTATAAAGTAGTATGTAGTCACTAAATTCTAGGTTGTAAAAGGTAGAGAGTTATGCAGATTATGCTTAAATCCAGCAGTATACCACTTCCCATGGAACCGAATGGGATTTTTTCATCATGGCTTGATATTATTCTATTAGAGTTTCAGTAAATTAATTTCAAGTGTTTCTTGAATTATAATGTTCCGAATAATCTGTGCAGCAGATGAAATCCACTTGGATTTTGTTGTTACCTGGGCGTTTTCCTCTTGTTGACACTGAGAAGTGGTTTATGGTTAAAATCAAAATAATTTATTCCTTTTTTTTGAGGCCAGAACAAACATTTTCCCAGCAGAATAGTTGAGCTTATGCTCAGGTATCTACAGACAGGTTATTTTTGCCTGTAGCCTGTCATTACAGTGGCTAGTATGCTAGGAATTTGGGGAGGAGAATGTTAGAAGTGGACTATATGAAATGCTAAAATCACAACATGCTGCTTAGAGGGGAAAAGTGGGAGGTCGGCTTTGATGCAACCCTGTCGCTTGGAGGAGGGCAAGAAGGGTGAGATGGGTTGTTTCTCCATGCTGGTGTGGCGAGTCCATCCTGAGCGTACGTGAGGAGCTGAAAGGCCACCACGTGTTGAGGGAACCACCATGGGCTTTGTGGTCGACCCCGCTGCCCATGAGGGTCGAGCGGGCAGGCGGGATGCTCACAGGGAGACCCAAAAGAGAGGAGCAGATGGCAGGTCGGCTTCATGGCTGTACCACGAACACTGGACACTGGAACACGGGACACCCCAGGGCTAGTCCCGCGGGATTAGAAGATCATTTTTTGCTTCTTCAGGAGAGAATATGGACTCCCTGCCGCACTGACCCCCTGGCACACATGTGCTGTGGCCTATCGGGTGACGGGCACAGCCACTAAAATGAGACATGTTCTTCCTCATCTGCCTTGCTTTCCTTCTCTCATCATTATTTCACCCTGAGAGGTTTATTTTCCGTGATTCATTATTGCTCGTTGCAAACTGTTTCACAACATTGCTTGCCTTGCGTGACCTATTAAGTAGTCTCAGATGTGATATCTTCATGCTCCTAATTAATCACTGTTCTCAGAGAAAATGAGGTAAAAACAAAGATGCCCGGGTGTTTTCTTAGATATCTATATTCTGTCTTCTGTAATTGTATTGCCTGCTACCCTGCCCCGCGATTGGGGCTGCGTATGCCCTTAAACTCTCATTCAAAAGATAGTTGCGAACAGTGTTTCTTAGCTTGGATTCCTGCACAGTTTATATGTGCTTCTTGTTTCTTGTGTCTGTGCTTGGAAGTTCTTCCTTTATTATTATTTTTTTTGCTGGAAAAGCAGTCTTTTCTCCTGCTTGAATATGAGGGAACGGTTCTGGGCAGTTCCCCATCTGTCTCGCCTCTTAAAATGAGAAAAATGAACCCGCTTACCCTGCTCTGCTTCACGAGCCTTAGTGCTTTCCAGGGAGATGCTCTCACTGCACCGTCCTGCCGGCAGTGCTCTCAGCCTTTCTAATTTTTCCTAATTTTTCATTTTCTGCAATACTATGATGTACTTGCCCCTGTTAGCATCTTAACTGCTGATAGAAAGCCAGAGTTGGCCCGTCTGGCTTGTGTTGCATAACAAATGCAGCGAGCGAATCGCGGGTTTAACCATCGTTGGAAAGCTTCCCCAGCAGTGATACCTCAGGTATATACTTGTTTTCTTCTTCCAGTTGTTTTTGAGTGTGCAGATGTTTCCTACTTAGCTGTTATTTAAGTAAGCAGCTTCTCACTAACACGTTAATTAAAACCTGCTGTCCAGAATCTCTTGGTAAAATTTGCAGTGTAATCTGTAGCCTCTGGTGCATCATTGTATCTCTATTAAAATGAATTCTGTATAATGATGCTGAGATTTAATTAGTTTCTTTGCTGTTGTTGTAAAACATAGTGATAAATGAGCTAACAGGTCCATGGATCATTATTCTCCTAGAGATGAGCTTATTAGCCGATTATGAATCGTTAACAAAGTCTACATGGGATTTCTTATCTAATGCAGCACAGGTTTTGACATCCAATACTCCACATAAACCATCATCTTTGTACTTAGATTATATTCGTGTGCTTTATTTTGGGCATTCACACCATAGCAAGCTTTCCATCTGTGTGCATGTGCATAAACCTGAGTTTATTTTTAAATGAATAGATTTCAGAAGGGTTTTTTTCCTACTTCCCACTCCGTGGTAGCTGTTAAGTATCTGCATATGCTTGAAGCACATTGTAGTCTTGGTGTCCTGTTGCTCACCGTTTTTGTCAATCCAAAACGGTTGGAGAGACTTCAGGCTACTTTTTGCTGTGCCTTGAGACTAATTGGGAATGTCGTAATTGAAGAGCAAACAAGGAGAAGAGAGAGAATTTCGTTAGCTTTTGGTTTGTTAATTTGTAAAAGGACACACATGTAGTATAAAGCAGAATGTGCATGTCATGGTCACTGCAGAACCTGGACATCCTTTAAGGCCTCTGTTAGACAGTAACAAAGAATTCCCTTTATTCCCTGTATTTCTAGGCTCCTGCAGCACTGGGGCTGGACCTGCTAGTGCTACTGGCTGAAAAATTCCCCAAATTTCAGCACGTTCATTTCATTTAAGGAAGCTGGTCTGACATTTCTCAGTTGACATAATGGCCTATAACATGTTACTGCAGAACTTGAATAAAATGTCAAAGTATAGGGAAGTTTAGCGTCATGAATAGTCCAACGTGTTGGTGTCGGGGAAGGGGCCGCTGGAGAAGATGCTCTGTATGTGTGATCTGCGGATGCTGTCCCTGTAACTCTCCAGCTTCGTGCCTGCTGAAACTCAAGATAATTGTGGCAAGGATTTTACAGTGATGACTTACAGGTGTTGCTTATTTATTTGCACTACATAATTCATGTTGAAGTAGCAGAACAGAAAGGGAAGTTTCGTCCCTGTCTATTTGTGCAAGCACTTTAAAGCATTTCTCCTGCCAACTCCTTCCTTTCTTTCCCCAAGTGCATAGCTCTTCTCTGTGTACTGCACAATCGGAATATATATTTTTAGCCTGTTCACTGCTGTGATTATTCTTACTGATGCTACTAAGAACTGTTTGTAAAGATAGCTGGTGTGTAAGAAAATGTTGTGGATTCCTTGGACCTTCCAAGAATATTTAATAAGATCTGTGTCCCCTGGATGCTCTGAGGGTTTGCACGGTGCCTCACACAGCGGGTCCTTTGCTGGCTTGCTGTTGTTGGGGCTGCAGCAACATCAGGGGCCCATAGCTCCCTTGATAAAGACAGAGGGGGCAGAAATTAGGGTTTCAAGCAGCTCACTAATTGTAGACAGCCCTGCAGTCACTGTAACAACATAAATTAACCCATTATTCAAATAATGGGTTTTGAGTGGTTATGCAAAAATCGGCAGCTAAAACTGGATGTGATTTTCTTGTAATTCTAGCAGGATTCCTGTCTTATGAGCATATTATTTACACTGCCTTTTTATTTTTAATCCTTTGCTTGTCATGTCAGAGGTAAATATGACTTGGTTTGCCCCTCTGGAATCAACCAGGATACTATTTCTGTTTCTATAGTATTTTCTTTTACTAAGACAGCTTATTTCATGTTTTGAAAGAGAGTTCTAAACTAAGAGATGTTAATATATATGTAATATATTATTATATATATAATATATTTAACTATATAACTATAATAATATTATTTCCTCATAATAAGACTCTTCCTGTCTTTTTTTTTTTCTTTCCCTATTTAAAAGTAATTATGAAGTGTTAGGGTATGAAAAATTCTGCTGTCCTTCTCTTAAACTAGAGCAACTCAGTGCAATAAAAACAAGCAAGCGACTTAATTCCAGGCTTTTAAGTATTGAATTGTAATGAGATTTCCCCAGGAATCATTGCATCCTACATATGGGTTTAAATTAACTCTAATAGGTGTTTAATGGATATTTAATAAGAGAGTTATTGTATGTTAATTAAATGTCAACTAATTGCTGAGAGGTTTTTGCAGTTATTGAAGTTTACTAATTATCTGATAGATAAATCGATTTTCCATGGAAATAAGTCCCATCTATATAGGCAATGAATATGCTGGTAGATAATACATACTGTTGTTTTGAAATGAGAGATGTGTTGTGTTGAATAAGCTTCCTGCATCCGACCACTACAGGCAAGAAGAGAACTTTATACTTGTCTTATACTTGTTTTCCTACTGAAGGTAACTCGATTATTGGTGCTTCGTGTCCTAGTCATAGGACATAGTAGGAAGAGTTACCAGAGAGGTTATGGTAGTCATCTCTTGGGAAGTACAGATAGATCATGGAAGTTCATGTTCTTCTGGGATTTAAGGTGGACGTGTCCTGCAAGAGTTACCAGAGCCCATGGGCATCTCTGTTCCTTGGCTTTGGAACCGAGACCGCTGTGGTGTCGACTTGTCCTTCGTCTGCTCTGTGTTGGGACGGAGGCCTTTGGAGCAGTTGTTCTTTTATACACATTGTTGGCATCAAAATGTACTCAGTATGATACAAATACATCAGTACATTCTGTATTACTGATTACTAATCAGGACTCACAGTTTTAATGAGGAGAATAACTGCAATCATCTCTGATTTGTGCAAATTAAGTAGGGCCCTCAGGCTCCTGGTCAGTTGCCAGGGCAGGTGAGAAAAGTGTGGGTTACACCCATTAAAAAAAGGAAGGAAAAAAGGAGAAACAGCTATTTCTCCAGGAAAAGAATCCTACTACTAATAAAATTTTTATAGGCCTTTGAACTTCTGCACTGCTTATTTGGTGTTAAGTCATTAAATAGAATGCACCTGCATGCAGCTATTACACCTGGTTAATGAGTCAGGCTCACATTACCTGAGTAATGTGGGTAATGACCTCAGAATATAAGAGGACAGAGGACAGTGACTGTTATGGGTAGGAGTGGGTGAGTTTTCTGACAGTGTCAACCTGCAGGATGGTATGAAACACCTGGAAGAAGTGTAGTGTACTAGCACTTTCTGCTTCATTTCCAAAAGGGAATTGCTGTATTGTTGCTGTAACTTTTCAATTTGTATTTTTCTTTAGAATGACCGAAACTTTCCCAGGCTATCGTGAGGTTTCATGCTGGAATCTGATTGATTAGTTTGCTACCTTATTAATCACTCCAGAGAGGAGTTCTCTTCAAATCAGTGAATTGACAGAGCTCCCAGCATAGAGTACCTAGAGAGGAGACCTGGAACATTGTAGCTCAGAGAATTGTAGCTGCTCTTTGTGAATGATTTAACTGAATGGAGAGGCCAGAATCTTGAACTGTGCCTGCATTTCTATAGGGGAAGGACAATTCCTTCAGTTTAATATAGTTGCAAATGATATTATTGGCAAAGCTGTAGCATACGTAATATGGTACTTTGGATACCCAGGCTGCTTTCTAACTCCGTGTGGACAATTCATGTGGCGATAATGACTGTCTTGGAAAATATATTCGTAATGAACTCTTATATTCACATTCAGAGTTGGAGAGAAGTAAGAATCTTGCTAAGAAGTGCAATAAGTATGTGTGCTCATGGTGCTCATTCAGACTTGGCTTGCATTCCACTGCAGTCGTGCAAGAGTAGTAAGGTGGATTTTGAAGGGAAGCAATGAATACTATTTTGTAATTAATTCCATCATAGTAGGACTATAGCACAAAAAAGAAACAAAATTCATGTTCATAAATTATATCAAAGGAAGCTGTATATTTAAAGATTTTTGTTGGACTTATGGCAACAGCTAAAGTTCTTCCCCTGCCCATCCTTAAAAATGGATCTGTTGGCTATAATTTGCTTTAAATATGTAAGGTAGCAAAACCACTTCAAAACTAGCAACATAAGGGACAATGTAGGTTCTTAGAGTGATAAATTACTTCATTGCTCTAAATTTCTAGGGAGAAATCAAAAGTATATCCCTTTCATTTAAGAATATAATGCAGCAGACTCTTCCTGCAGTAGAACAGAACAATTCTAAAGAAGGGAACCAATCTTGGCCAATTCTCTGCCCTCTGGTGTCAAAGGGAAAGAGGCCTCTTTAATTTTGCCCAAACCTTTCTAGAACTCAGCTGTTCCCTTCCAGCAGACAAAAGCTACCAAATGCCCATTGACAAGCAAGCTGAGTTTAGCTGATCAATAGTGCGCCGCACGTGGGTGACGCGCTGCTTTCAATGCCTAATCAATAAACGCTTCCTGCTGACTTGCACAGCTCGCGTGTTCAGTAAATACAGCAGATCCTTCTGAAGAGAATTTGGTCAAAGACCTCCACAGACTGCCTTTGTTTTATCGCTTAACTAAAAAGAGATTTAAGCTCTGTTTAGACAGCGTTTTGGTCAATTTAACTGTTGTGTTACGCATTTAGTAACTAATAATTAGGCAAAACAGCTTTAATGAGTTAATATTCCTTTTTTTAATCTTCTAGATGGAAATGGTGTCTTCTAGAGCCTGAGAAATTTGCAGCATCCTTCTATTTGGAGCTGTTGGTACACATTTATACACTCATCTTTCTCTAGCATATGTTGCTTACCAATTTTCACAATTAATATATTTGAATTAGGTATTTACGTAAATGCTAGGATACCTGTGTAAAGCCCTAGAATATCTGGATAGTTTACTCTTGAAGATGGTGTTCAGTCCTATTAATGCAGGGCCACCGCCAGCTGTAGCGGCAGAGGGTCGTGGTGACAGGCAGCACCACGAAGCAGCCGCCGCTTGGGTGTCCATTGACACCCCAACTATGTTTTTCTCCTCGCCTTGTTGCTTGCCTAAATAAATATTTATTAGGAGTTCATTCTTCTGCAATTGCTCCTGTAGGACATCAGACAAATTAAAATTGATAAAGCAAAAAAAGAAAAAGATAATTTTTAAAAGAAATATGGTAAAATAAATGAAAACAGGGCAAACAGCATGAAAGAAATGTGATTATTATTCTTTATTCTCCGTGAAGGTTTGTGACGTGAATTACTTGACTCACATGCGCATTTTTCACCTTTAAAAATCTTTCAGAGATAACATTTGTCCCTTTTCAGTGCACAATATTGATGTTTCTATGCACGTTTTTGCGTTCTTGTGCTCACGGGTTCACTCAAACTCTGTTTCTCTTTTAGCAGCCTTTACGTGAAGTTCTATCCCGTGAAGAAATTACTCACATATTTGTAAAGTGTGATGCAGGAAAATTAGCTTAAGATGCAGGTGGATGGAGAGGTGGTTTAGCTGGTAAATACAGCGCATTTACCAGGGTAAACGGCCACCCGACGCACAGCTTCGCTCCCAGCGCTTCCCATCCCTTCCACTTTGCTCCAGTGTCAGCCCCATTATTCCCTAGGAGGCCTTCTGTGTCCCGCAAACAAAACAGCCAAATCCAGGCCCTTTGGCCCAAGCGGCAGGGTGAATTCGGAGGGCGCTGGCCGAGGGCGCCCGCGGCCGCTCTCAACGGGCACTTTGGTTCGCCTCCGTCCGGACTCGCTTTGCTTTTGACTGGGCCTTTGTTGCGTTCCTGTTGACCTCTCACCCCCCATACACAAACCCCGACTCCGGATTAGGCTTCCCAGGGGATCGAACTATGGGCGAAGTTGAACCACGAGCTGGAATGAGGGGAAATGGTTGAGGCTGCCATAGTAACGCGGCCTTGTGCTGCCTGCCTGGAACAAAGCCTGTTTTCTTGTCCTTTTCTTTCTGCCCCTGTGAGTGTTTAAGCCCCCCTGCCGTTGCTCTGTGGGTGTTTGTGGGTGTTTGTGGGTGTGAAAGTTGTAGCCCAAGCAAGGAAGAAAGGAGGGCTCTCCCTTTGCAAAAGCAGGGCATTCAACTAGGAAATGGGGGAGTCGGATGGAGGGGGACAGGGAGGAGGGGAGCAGGCCTTTTGGTCAATAATTTGAGTTTGGCATTTGTGAATTTTGCATTATTGTTGCAAACCCTGCATACTGATTTTGAATTCAGACATATTTTTCTCCTCCAACTAATTTTGTGTCAGCTTAGAAAAATATTAGCTGAATTAATGCAACTCAGTGGTGTTTTAATGCACTTTAGTCCTGTAGAGAGAGAAGGACATCTCTAGCTAACGAAATGTCGTGTTTATTTTTTTTTACTGTCTCTCAGTTTTAACTAGGAAAGAAGTGATACACCAGAAACCAAGAGCTTGGCTTTTACACCAGGCCAGATAACAGGAAGAGAATTGAAATGTGGACTTAGTCCAGAATAGGAGACTTATCTTCATTTAAACTGTTTTCATCTCATTTATTTCCGTATTTTGGATTACCCAATAGATTCTCCATTTTCATAATCATGAATTATGGCTACAGAAGATTGATAGTATGATCTTTTGATTTCTTTCAATTAAAGATCTGGAGGACATCAAAGGAAATGTTGGAGAGGAGTGTTGGCTTTGTCTGTTCTTAGCCTCTTAAGCATGAGCCTATTGACAGCTGGAGTAAACTCTGACTTTGTGCCTACAGGCTTAAGGTTGTATCAAACCGATAGGAGTCAGGAAATGTGAAATCAGATGCTTTATTCATTGTTCCTGGATCTGTCTTTTCGTAGTGGTACATCCTTGTCACAACCTGACTAGCTTTGCCTTAAATTAGTACAAATTAGAAGATTCTGTGATAGTTACAGCTTGCTTTTTCTTCTCTCTTGCACTGATATGGGTATGGTTAGCATTGCAGTTGCTTGCAAGGTTCCCAACAGTTCGTAACAGTGGAAATGGGGATATAACATGGTCTTGGCTGATAATCCTCAGCTTTGTGGCATCAGCAGGGAATCCAAGCAGGGCTGGGGCATTTCTAGTGAGTTTTATTTTGTTTTATTTTGTTTTGTTTTATTTTATTTTATTTTATTTTATTTTATTTTATTTTATTTTATTTTATTTTATTTTATTTTATTTTATTTTATTTTATTTTATTTTATTTTANATTTTATTTTATTTTATTTTATTTTATTTTATTTTATTTTATTTTATTTTATTTTATTTTATTTTATTTTATTTTATTTTATTTTATTTTATTTTTTTCTCCTTTTTTCCTTCTTGAGATATGTTGTTTGAGGGACTTAAAAAGTCCAAACAGATTCTTTTCAGTTTTTGAAAATAGATATAGATTTATGCTCAGACCTTGGGAGTGGAATTTCCCCATGTCAAAAGTAGAGAACAAACAAATAGCGTCATCTCCTGAGGGGAAATAAAGTTGGATTTTTTTTTTTGGTTGTTTGGTAAAGACAAATAAAAGTATAATCTGTAGCATACTATAGAATCATTATCCTTGAATATTTCTAGCACTTGCAGAAGTTATTACTAACATTCAGTCACAGATTACAAGGGGGAAAAGAGCACAGAATAAATATTTTCCCCAAAGTTGACTGTTTTGCACCAAGATCTACCTTGGGGAACCAAAGAGGGGTAGCGTTTTTGGGGACTCTCCAAAGGACTTAGTCCATTTTGTGTTTCTAGCTCGGCTTTCGTTCCGTCTCTTAAATAAATGGTGTCGCTTCCCATTCTTCAAGGTGCCTGATGAGATGGAGAATTGTATCCTTTATCATGATGCAGCAATAGAAACCCTTCTCTGGGGTTCTCAGAAGAACAGCTTCATATTATCCTCTCATTAGTGATGATACATCCCCTTCGAACAGTGCACTGTGCCATCGTACTATTTCAGCATTGAACATTAGGAAATAACTGCCTTCACAACATATGTCATTACTCATTAAGGGACTCTTCCTGGATTATGGCTGAGGTTTAATGACTTGTTAAATATCTTTAACACTTACAGTTTTGTTTTTAATTTAAGAAGCAGCATGATCAAAGTGTGCCCTGAGAGTTTCTCTCTGATTTTCTGAAATTTGCAGGTTGGCCTGTTCAGAGGAGGTGATCCTTAAATTGAATTGCAGCCCTCCAAGGCGTGTTTGGATGTCAAGCACTGCCATGATCTGACATGTTAATGCATTTGAGAAAACAATGTGGTTCAGAGGTAATTGCTGAAGCAATGAGTTCCTAGCAACATTTTACTTAAGAGATATGTGCTGCTTCTCTGCTGTGAAGATTGGAACAATGGAGATGAACGACTAAATGATAGAAATCTCTGCTTGACTTTTAACCATTGCTACATTCTTCTAATAGACTGAATAGCATAGAATCAAACATGATGTTGTTTTTCTCACTGGTTTAAGAGTTCTTTTATTAAGAAATATTTTAAAGCTCATAACACTAACCTCAAAAGAACTCCCCAAATTAAAACCCCATTGTCTTTTCCACTGAGGATTATCTGCACTTATATCCGATGTATTCAACAAGGGTAATACCTTAACAAGTATAACAAATAACAAGTTTAACTCAGCCTTTGTAACACATTTTCTCTAAAAAACTGTGGATTGTGCATTTGTGAACCCAGTTTATGTGGGTACATCATTGCAAGGATCTACTTAAGCTAATAGAATGATTCTCAAGTTACTGATTCTGTAGATATTATGTGATACTCTTTCAGTATCATATTAAGCTCTCGCCCTGAGTCTCTAGAAAACAAATACATTCCTCAGTCTTGATAATCGGCAACAGACTACAGACTAGAGGAGACCTCCAACTAGTGTCCTCTGGTTGTCTTGAAAAGGTTGAAGGCCAAAAACCTGCTCAAGACTTTGCAACCCCGAACTTTGGATATCCCCAAGGCCAAGTGGATGGTGTTTCTTTCCTCTCCTGGAGCCTTTAGTTTGCAGAAGACCGACAGGCTTGTCACCTTCAGTACACCTGCTGATGGTAGAGGAGCTGCTGGCTTGTAATCAAATCTGTGGAAGGACTCGAGAGATCTTGTGGTGTTCAGTGACTGAAAGATACCCCTGGCATCACTACTGCTGGACAGTATTGCGAGGTGAATTAGCTTTCCAGGCCAAAACTGGTAATACTGAAATATGCAATTTAGGTATCTTGTTTGCTTCTAGTTTCTGAAATGCCAATAATCACGCCCTTGGTTTATCAGTGTTTTCCTCTGTGCTAGATTTTTTTCTTTATCTTTAAATGGGTAGTTAAGGTTTCTATCTCATCACGTGAACCCAGTATATATACTTAAACAAAGCGCAAAATATCACAGTCCTCCTGGTAAAGTCTTACAAATCAGTCACTTAGGTTTGAAGTTTCCATAGATAGATATCTCTGGTGCAGAGCATCTCTGCCAGCCCAAGAGTTTTCTTTACTTACATTTGCATCCACCTATTCCAAATTCAGTTCTAGGGCCCCAGTGGCATCTGTTGGTTTCTAAGAGAAACTAAAAGATACTGGTTGGCGTGGTGCTATTTCTCTTCATTAGCTTTGTGTCAGGCTTTCTGTCCTCTCACCAGCTCTCTGCACAGCATATTCTAAAAGCATTTTTTTTTTTTTTTTCTAATTCTGTGTGATTTACACCCATACAGGGTGATACAGGCAGAGCTTAAAAATGTTTAAAATAAAAACTGTACCATGCTGTGCCAGGAGGAGAGAACTGCCCAGGTGATGGTCTGCATCTCAGAGTGGAGTGACAGTGTTACTGTGTTCTTTGTTCTACTTGTAAATACTCCGAATTCTATAAATTACATCATCTCATATACAGGCTTACAATATAATAAGGGGTTGCTAGTAAGAGAATATAAAAACAGATCAGCTCAAAGGTCCGTGTATCTCAGAATCCTGTAGTTTATGGTGGATGCTGTGGGAGTGCAGATACTTCCTTGAGTGTAGGTGTACTGGCAAAATTCCCCTTATTCTCTAAATGCCCTGAGCCCATTGTAAAAACTGCACTAATTATTAGCAATGTAGGAAATGAAAAGGCATGTATTTTTTCTGTGAGAATTGCAAGTATCTGAAGACTTTTTAGCATCTTTAGGGTGAACACTTGAGAAAGGGTTAAAAGGCAGCCAAAACAATTAATTTCAAGATCTTCAAAGCAAATCAGGTTTTTTAATTATATCAGATTAAGGTTATTAAAAGTTAAGTTCTGAACTGAGAGCATTTTCCAGTGAAAGGTGCTGCAACATCATTATTTCTCCCCAAAACACACTTACTGTACATTTCTCAAAGCCATCAGCTTTGATTGAAAGCTAATGAAAAAGCTGTCCTGCGTCAGTTTATTCCTTGTATCCATTAAGAATAATTACGGCTGAACAATTTTTGATGCCTGTAACCTTCGCGAGTGTTGCTAATGGCATTATAAATTGCTCCTTGTCCAATGACTGCAGTCTGAAGCTTAATTCAAAAGCGCTCTGTCAACAGTGCTGATTTGTGTGGTTAATGAGTGCGTTTAAAACAACAGCCTTGGCTCATGCATCCTAATGTCGATAAGAGGATGTGGTTCAATAAAGAGGCTTGTCTGTAATAATTAGCAGCGACAAATGCTCTGGATTAGACCGATCGCGGCATTAATGACTCTGCTTTCTGCCTGTTAGGGGAAAAAGTTTCCAGCTCCAACTTTTCTGGGCTTAGATCTAACTTTTAAGGAGTGGACTTGTATAAACCAATGCAGCTAAATAAACATAAGCCTTAAATACTTCGTCATTAGAGTCCCTGAGCTGTCCGGGGTGCTCTAAAGACTTGTGTGACCAATTTAATTTTTGGGATATATTTTCAGGTCAACTTTTGGGGCAAATCTGCTTTGCGCAGGGTCTAGCATAAGGGTTATGTTCTGTTGGTCTTAGACGTGTTAGGTTTTTGTGCTAGTTTAGACGTGCTAGCTTAGATGTCTGTCTTTTCCTTGTGCTGCCTCTTCTGTGGAATTTTTATTTTCTGCTGGATACATAAAATAGTTTTTGAATGAGCCAGAAAATTGTTGTCAGCAGAGGCAGAAGTCAGACCTGTTACGAGCCCTCCGAGGAGGGCAGTCATCACTTGGAGACTTTTTTTGAACAAAGAAGTTCAATTTGGACACAAATTTCAGAAAAACGAAACGCTGGAGACTTAAAAATTCAGAGACTTTACTAGCAATCAGTGTGAGCAAAATGAGACAAATCAGTTATCTGCAGTAGCAGTACCTGAAATCTTGCTTACAAAGAGCTCTTACAGGAAGGAATTTACATGCTGATAAGTGTAAATCCAGAACTGACGTGAAAAATCAGCACATTTGAATAATCAACAGACCTGATTGAAAGGTAGAAGCCGTGAAAATACTTTCGCAGGACTGTGAGTTCAGGTTGCTTCCTCCTGCTGTTTGGGTTGCATAACAAACTCCAGAAGATCTATTTTTAAGAAAGGCAAATTAAGGCTCCCTTAGTTGTAAATATCTTGCCTTGCTGGATTTTTAAGTGTTTTGCTTTCAGAACCAACCACTTCTTTTGCTCCCTTCATTTCTAAAAGATGTTTGGTCTCAACTGTGGTAGTTTTCTCCAAAAGTTAAAAATCCTTAATAAGCTGTAATTCCCTCTGAATTCCCTTAAAATTAATTTATTAAAAGCAACCTTCACACTTTAAATTGGTTTGAGAATTTGCTGTGATTTTCGTGATGCTAACATCAAGAAAGTGAAGTGATTACTAAAGAGTTTGTTGGTTGCTCTTTTAATTTTGCATGAAACCTGGTCAGACTGTGGTGATGAACAGGCAAACTCCTCTGCTTCTTTTTGCAGGACTCTCCCAGGAGAACTGGAAGGGGCCAAGAGTTGCAGAGAGATGCATTTGAATTTGCACGAAGACTCAACCAGCGAAGGTTTATATTCTCGTTGGTGGGCGCCTAGTGTCTTTGTAGCGATTTTATAAAAAGAGCCACTGTCTTTTTAGAGATGTGACTGAAACCGCTGCAGGTAAAACCTGGGATATTGTCTTTCGGAATCTTGTGCTTGGAGAAGGGGCAGCGACGTGGGAATGAGCGGAGCGGGGCTGTGATGCTGAGTGCTTTGTACAGGCTGCGTGCGGCTCCCGGCGCCACGCCGGGGTGAGGGTCAGCGACGGCAGCGCGAGAGCAGGGCACATCGTGCAAAACGCTGTGGCTGCTGCTTGATGGAGCTGGCACCCAGCACATAATGGCTTGGGCGCTTGTTCATCCCCTCTCCCTTCTCTTCCCCCCCAAAAAAACCAGTTAAATAACAGGAGGCTTGCAGAGGATAGTGGTTTATGTCTATAAAATCACGCTGCCGTGATGAACTGAGCATTGCAGAGAACAAGCCGATCATTTTGTGCTGCCTTCCCCCAGTTAGCGCTTCGGAGAGACGTGCTGCGCCCAGCGCCCTACAAATTGCTGGAATGGGCAGCTAAACGGTGGAGTCAGAGGTTAAATGAACATGGCTGGTTATGAGGACACAGCCCGAATCTATTTGCATTTTAATATTCTTTCTGAGAGACGAAAACCCATTTTGAGGACAGCTTGTTTGGAAATCCCATTAATAGGTTATTTATGGGCCTCAGGACTGCCTGACCCCTGGCCTTGTTTTGTTAAACATGAACTAGACATGAATCAGATGGGCGGCCTGGCTGCTGCTATTGTTTTCCATAGCATTAAATGTCATTGAATTCAATTATTCCGAATCTGACACTTTCTAAGTTATTACCCTCATAATGTGCAATTTTCCTTTTTTCTTTTGTCAACCTTATTATTTCTATCTACTTTAAAAAGCAGAGGCACTCTAAAAAGGCAATTTCCTCTCTTATCAGAGAATGAAGAGCTTATCTACGCATCTCTTTATTAAATCAGAATTTGGAAGATTCAGTTCGAACAAATAAGATGATTCCAGTTACTATCATGGTACATTTTAGAGAATACGGATGTAAAATTTCTGTTAGAGTAACAAATTTGGCTACGGAAAGGTCAGATACTTGGAGTTCTGAAATAGCTTAACTCTCTTGGTTGGAGTACAGAATGATAAATGATAAATTCATAGGAATTTGGCTAAAAGGGCAGTGTTTTTATCAGTTAGAATGTAAGCAAAACTCCATATCCCCAAATAACTCAGGTATTATAGAATCATCTTGCTTTTTATGCCTTCTCACACCATTTTTTCATTGATTGAAAAGAGATGATACATTAAAGATTGTGCTAAAAATTAGTGAGAAAACAGTGATGCTTCTAATGTGTTACTCATAGCAGCATTATATCTGCTAAAGACCACGGTAAGTCCTTATAGTGAATATTCCGGCCTTGTTGAGTGCATGCGTATGCAAACATGCACTCTTATTTCAAGTGTTTTACTACTGAACAGAAGATCTATTTATTCTTAAGTTGGTAACGCTTGTAAAAAAGGGAGCTGAGGTTCTGTTTCAAAGTTTACAAAGAGGAAAAAGTTGTTTCAAAGAGATCAGGGTTCAAATGTGTGTTAGACATTCACTTTATACAGCGAGCTGGGTGGGATAAAAGGCGTAGGCAACAGCTAGCTCTGTAGATAGACCTGGTCAGTATTCTGTTTGTTTCTGCAAGTTTCTTACTGCAGTTTTTGTCACAGGCACAAGCACCCGTGCGAGATCATCTCCATGCATAGGATCCCAGGACCTCAGAAAAAACAGCCTTTTTCAATCATAGTTTTTCTTTTCTTACAGTGAGCATTGTCTGCTTATTCTGAATAAAACAGCAGATAAAAGAATACCTGATAACCTGCGAGGAGACTGGTTTTCAGCTGTGTGTGCCACTGTTCTGCAAGCCCACATTTTCAAAGTGACTATTTCTGCAGGCATCTTTGTAAGTATTTTTATTTAAATGTAAATATAAATGCCTCCTTTTTTTTCCTTCTCAAAATATGTATGTATTTCTTTTTGTAAAAATAGATTTTAAGTATGAATTGGATATCAATGGAGTTCTGCAGCGTTAATTCATTACTAGAAACGGCTTTTCTTTTTCTGAAGGAAAGCGAACAATGCATTTTTAGAGCAGATTTGTAAGTGTCATGATTTTTCTACTATCTTATACTGCATCCTCTCCTTTTAAATGTTAAATTACCTCATTGTATCTCTGAACACTGGATATATTGGACCTGAAATTAAGCTTACTGTATAGCTGACAAAATGACCACAATTTGCTGTGTGAAATGCGCTGATTGCATGTGTAATTCAAAGCAATCCTAATCCCCATGTAAACCAGTACCGACTGCTTAGGGGTAGAGTTTATGTATGCTGATTGGGCTTCAGTTTAGCTCCCAGGGAATACACCTGTGAGTGGCAAAAAATGCAGTACAGATTTCCAAACTCATCCCTGCTAAGGAGAAGGGAGAAAGGAAGAAGAGAGAAGCAGCCTTTCCACTGCCCCCAAACAATGAAGGTTACAAGAAAGGCCAGATCTCAGTTTTTCATGTGTTTATTCCAAATACTTTTGAAAGGTGAGATTGCCTTGGTGTTACCTCCGAAGGGAATATATTCACGTGCCAAAAGCTGTATTGCAGAGAGGACTCCAGGTTATAAATCTGCATCTGTCTGATTTCTTATTGTAGTGTGTTCTTTCAGCAACAGAAACAAGTCTTATCACCAATACCCTTTGAAAGTAGCCCCCTCGTAATCTTTTCTTTTTTTTTTTTTCCTTAAATACTGTTCATCTTTGTTAGAAATAGTTGCTCCTAAGATGTTTTACATGTCGAGTTAGCTGACTGTTAAGGAAAGTTGCTCTCATCTGGTGTTTAATCTTGACACAGGATTCTTATATTTTTCCAGTGATATTGTGAATTTAAAGTTTTCTCCAGCCATGAAACATGCTACATCAAAGGGCCTTTTCAAATACCATTGTTCTTGGGGATTGCAGTGAACAGAATAATTTCAACAATGGAGAAGCATAACAGATAGGAAACATTTACATGTTTGCATTGTTTGCAACTAAGTGCATGATCTCTTTCCCTTTACTCCTTTGCAGCCTATCTTATCATCTCAGTTGGGTTCCTGAAAGGTAGCTTGGTCAATACTCTAGAGATGAAATCATGGCCAAGGAAGTTCATCCATCATTTTAATATTCCTCATGACGAAGCAATCAAAGGTAAAGTCATCCTTTATTGCACTATCTAATCTTCTGGAGACTTCATAGGTGTTTCTTTCTCAAAACAGGTATAGTAGAGACCGGGTATGCCCTCCTCCTTGAAGAATGCACAGAACAATCATACCCAAATCATAATATTTTTATTTAATTTGATGCCTGATTACTGGTTAGCTGGGTGTCCTTCAGGATCGTGTTTCCAGGTGGCCAAGATATCCTTCTAAAATCTGATCTGAGAAGTCAGATGAGGCAAACTGCAGTGAGCTCTCCGTGTACACCTGGCAGCTGTATCCTTCAAAATCCTGCTGCAGAATTGCCTGCGGCAAACGCCTAGGAACATTTAAGCATTACTTTCAATCAACTGGGCTCTTCTTAGAGCCAGATTTTACTTCAGTCTACTTAGTTTTCTCATTAGCTATTAAATT
This sequence comes from Nothoprocta perdicaria, assembly GCF_003342845.1. Taxonomy (NCBI): domain Eukaryota; kingdom Metazoa; phylum Chordata; class Aves; order Tinamiformes; family Tinamidae; genus Nothoprocta; species Nothoprocta perdicaria. Next base: position 1,814,556 of record NW_020455566.1, read on the forward strand.
TGATTCATTTACCTCTTTATATATTTCAACCTGGTACTTTTATTTACAACATCTATACTCACTTTGGAATATATATTAAAAAAAGAAAGATATTGGCTATCTTATATAAAAACTGTAATACAATGTAGGAAATTTATCCCAAAGCAAGTTTTTTCATGGCTTGTCAGAAATTTTGCATTTTGTTCCTCCTTCTGAAAGTTTACACAAGATGATTTTCAATTTCCTCAGCTTCAGTTTTATGGTGGAAGCTTCTGATTAAATATATGTGCTTAATAACAGTAAATAATCTCTGACATTTTATTTTTACTCCAGAGTAAAAATGTTCATCATGCTGGTAAAAATAAGCAATCACATTTTATTTAAAAGCAAAAAATAAATAAATAAAAAATCATATCACCCTGCAGGAACTTGAGAATCCATTTTCATTATAACAAGCATTGATTTTTGCGTTAAAATCTTATTATTTGAGATAATGACTGTTGAGTTTCTTAGTTATGTTTTGGGTTCCTAAATCATTAAAACTATAGCATTTAAAGAGCAAGTGGGAATGCAAAAGACCCCAAACTCTATTAAAAACACTCTCATTCTGTGTCTTTAGTTTAATTAATGTTTAAGGCAGATGCCTAGTATCAAAAAAGTATATGGAGCCTTTTTGGGTGGCATCAGTATTTCTGCCTACGGAAACCGCACTGAGCCTGAATATATTGATTTTTCGGGTTAACATTAGAACGAATACGTGGACTTCCAGGGACTTCATTCATCAGGGCATGACTCCCATTTCCTACCACTGGAATTCCAGTGCCCTGAATCAGGGAATCGCCCGTCGGCTCCCTCCCTGACTACGGAGTTGCAGGGAGTCCTGTTTGCTTGGCTTTTTGGAGGGCTGCTTTGAAACGCTCCGAGTTCCTAAACGGGCCTGCGAGGAAATAAGTCTCCCGTAGTGTTTTCCCCTTCCCCCAGCTCCGTGGCTCCGAGCTGGGCTGCGTGGGCATTAATGTATGCTGGCTAATGCTGGCGGCGAGCTCGCTGCCTCCCCACCAACAGCACAGTGAATTATTGACGGGGGGCTGTTCCCTGGGGCATGCTTTTCCAAGGTTATACTCTCTGATATTCGATATTTATTCTGCATAAGGCAGGGCTAAGAACCTCCTTGGCACATTAGGTCTGACACAATCAAGTTTTGAGGAATTTCAGCAACATTAGGAGATTTGTAAAACGTATTCTTTTAGCAGCAGAGGCTCAGCTTTAAACAAAGCGTAATCCCTACTGCATCTCATTTGGAACCTAATGCGAGGAGGAGAAGCAGGGCCATAATGCTGCCTGCATCGTTCTCCTTTTGTGTTCAGTTGTAAGGACTATTCATCTAATATTCAAAATCCTTTTGTTCATTAAATGGAGCAGAATGAGGGGAAAACAAAAAATGTAAGAAAAGAATGAAATAGATTTCAATGGAAGTAAGTGGCATAAAAAAGAGTATATATGATATAGATATATCATATATGACTAGATATACGATAAATGATCTGGTAGTAATTTAAAAAATTGATGTTTTCCAGTTATTGAACATTTAAAAAAATTTTTTTTGATGCTAACATCATTCCCAATTCCTTTGGATCAAATATTGGTTATTTTTATGTTTCTGCCCTCATCGGTTGTGTCACCCGGTGTCTCCTTGCCACTCGCTTTGTTAGTCTCAGCCTCTAGGGTTTGTATCCTGGACAGTGGACCTTTCATACTGTTAAGATTATTCTTTTTAGACAATAAAAAAAAAAAAACCTTCTCTGACAAGTTTACTTAAAGGGACACTATCACACTAAATAATTATATAAATCTACCCACAAATAATATTTTTCCTTACAAAACTTTGGAAAGACACAAGCTTTTATGGTGGCATTAGTTAACACCCTCATCTGCTTGCTATGCAGTAATTGGGGAAGTCATGTCATTTTTCACACTTCATGCTGTTCTTTACATGCCGCTTTTGAAAAGCTAGGAAAACAGGTCAGTTATTTTACCTTTTGTTCCAGTCCACGTTCAGGATCTGCGTATTCTGTGCAGCCCCAGTGGGACACTGGGATGCAAATTTTGAAGGGAGCATTCAAGCTTAAAACAGACAATTCTGTTTAAGTTACTTGCTTATAAGCCATAAAAGTGTATGTACTAATAATGCATTTTGTGAGAATTTGAAGAGCATAAACAAAATCAAACTTGTAGTCTCCTTCGGCGGAAGTGCTACTAAAATGTGATTTCCTCAAATCTATCCAGTCCTCCTTTCCTGTTTATTTTATAAAACTTCATAAATTTATAGAATTGTCCTTGGTTATATTTAGCTAATTCAAATGAGGTGGTAAAACTATTCTGATAATCATCATGTCTGCTGTTGGTAATGCAGGTGGTTTATCAGTATTCCCGGTTATTTATGAAATCCTTACACAGAGAGAAAGGCTGAGATCTCATGATACAGATAGGGAAATCGCATAGTAACATATTTGTCATGTGAAAATGCTAGCTAATGAATCTCACTTTTAGAAAAAATACTGCTTAGTTTATTAGCTTTTTAAACTGTTTTAAACTGAGCTAAGTAGCGTGCAGAATAGTAGTATTTAACAAAACAATTGGAAACAACTTGCTATGAAGCCTTCATGTAGTTCTGCGGAAGCTTTTTGAGCATCCTTGTCTGCTCAGATAAGCTTAGCACTTCTCCTAGCTAATACTTTCCTCACCTGCTATATAATACAGTGTATATATATAGTGCTTGTGTGTGTGTATATATATGTGTATATAATATAAACTATATATATTATCAGAAAGGCTGTCCTCCTCTGCTTTAGGGATATGGGATAGCTTTCAATTGTGCTTAAAATCAAGTATAAATTTCCATTTCCAGTTTGCTGTCACGATCTTTGACCTTTTTTCTCTTCTTCTGCCAGTCAGAATTGCGTGGCAGTTTCTTGAAGTTTTGGGTTTGACTTTCTTTGTCATGGCACCCTTATCAATTTGTAACCTTTGTTCTGGGATCTGCACTTGTAATCATCATTAATCATCATTATTTCTTAGGTATTTCCCTACACAGTCGAGTCTTGCTCTGTTTTGCAAGTGGAAACTTTTCTGGCTTGCACTCTGGAGCAGTGTATAAGGCTCCCATATCCGTGACTACCATCTTCCCATGCAATTCCTTTCTGTCCTGCTTGGCTGTTTTCTTGACTGTTTACTTATTTTACTCCCAAGAAAATATATTAAAATAGGATTTTTTTTCCCCAAGAAATACTGAAACTCCTCTGTGCAGTGTGGTAATATAAAACCATATGAAACAGCAAAAGCCTCGCGGCACCAGCAGACACCTGGCAAAACTAGCCCAAGGAGTCAAGTGACTGTTACTGAAAACAGTCATGTTTCTTGCAAGTAAGTAGGAAATTAATAAATCACTTCTCAAGCCCTCAGTCATCAGCAGCTGATGATATTTTTCTGAGCCTGGGGAGAAGCAGCTCTTCACTTGAAGAGAAAATGTGAGACAGGAATAGGGATAGTTTTTCTTACTTTGCTGTTGACTTAAAACATATCAACAGAGAAATTGCCATAGAGAAGCCCTTCTGTAAAGAACAGTGCTGGATTTTATTCAGTCTGCTTTCTGTCTTTGCTTTCAGCAGGTATAAATGCCCTGGCTTTGGTTTTGCATTTCTGTTGTATCTGGGAATCACAGATTGCAGCCGTGGGGTTCACCTATTGACCAGATGGGGAGCATTTTAATGTTGGAAGCCCCAAGTCTGTCATGGACAGTATTTAAACTTTCTAGTATCAGCGACCTCATTGAAAGACCTTGTTTTTTATCTGAGGACAGCAGTCATGACAGGTACCTTCAGCCACTACTACGGTGAATCTCAGTCGTTGATGGGGCTGTTGAAAAAGAGAGGTTTTACATGCATAATTTTTCATGATGCTTCTCCTGTGCTAAGGAATACGCAGTTTATGTCTGTAAACATATTTGCTATTTCTTAATTAACTGTTCCTTGCAGTGGAATAAGAGAACTGGATCAGAGTATATTTTAAAAGTTGTGTGATTTGAGAATAGTTGCAGATTAAATTGATGTGGTAACAAAGACGTCTAACAAAAATGAGACCATTTCGTCAAATATCTATTTGATGCTATTCCCACCCATCTGAGCTCATTTATGCAGGAGAGAGTATAAATCTTGAGGGTGACAGGAGGAATAGGATATAAGAACTATTAAAGCTCACAGGACAGAGGTGCAAAGATAAATGTGTATAAACTGGACATGAATCTGCATAGTACCAGGTACGTATCCTAGTCCGTTTATGGTATTTTTACCTTTTCATTTGTAACTTACATTAAAAAGGTGGACCAACAGCAGTTTTTATAAGTCATCATTTAAATATATATATGTATATATATAAATATATATGTATATATATATATATGAGACGTATACCATAGGCCAACAATAGGAAAAGGACTTGGAGTGTATTTCTGGTTTTTTGTGCACCAGTGCTGAGCATACTTTAACTTTGCACTTTCTGTCACAAAATAAGGGCTATTTAAGTGCAGCTTTGCCTGAGAATGTTCCACAGAATGCTCTACTCCATGGAAAGCTTTCTTTTAGGGCAATTATAGCAGGTAACTATTCCTTTTTTTTTTTTTTTTTTTTTTTTTTTTTCCCCCCCCCCTTTCCTTTGCAGTTTGTAACTGATGTCTCATTTCTGTTTCTGGAAAACATATCATGTTTGTCCTAGGTGCAGTTTGGAGGAATTAGACTGAACTCTAATTTACACTTGTTTAACCACAGGTGCATCCCCACTGCTATTTGTTTATCTCGCATTTATTACACTCTTCCAAATTCAAGATGAGCACTCAGGGGCTTTTTCTAGTAACACTAATGGAGGAGAATAAATGCATTATATGTGAATAATGTATTATGATGATACAATTTGGGTCTCTTAGCTCTAACCGAGACCAGTCCTGCTTTGCATTATTTATAATTTACGCACACCTTCCTTGAGCATTTTTATGTAAATATTTAATATAGAAAGTGAGTTAACTCTTTCATTTGGGAGGTTTCCAGTTAAAAAACAAATGAGAATGTTCGATGGCACAAGAGCACCTCACCCAAAATAGGCAGGTGGGCAGTTTTGTTTGTTTACAGAAATTAAAAAGAAGCATGATAGATTAGAGAGAAAATAAATGTATGCTGATGTGGCCGCAGATCCTTTTCATCTTTCTCACTCTAAGCTACTCTTATTAAATTGAATGGATGTTGACTGCAGGTAGGTTATTTATGGAAGCTTTGCTGGTGATATTTGGAACACACTCTTTTTTTTTTTTTTTTTTTTTTTTTTTTTTGACACCCCTTTTGTGTTTTATTTTTTGCTCACTTTGTAGCAGTTTATCTACTTGAGAAGTGTAGCACTGGGGCCTTACAGTCAGAGCAGAAGACTCCCTCTTGTGATAATCGGAATTTGCTAGCAAAGACAGTTAAATCATTTCTTGGTAATCCTAAATCTTTATTACTTCCGTCTTCTCAGCCCTTCTTTCTGACGTGAAGTATATATTATTATTATGATAATCACCAAACAGCAAGTTTTTAGAGTAAGGTTTTTCCCGAGTCAGTTGTTGGGGCCTCCGTTCTCCATCCCTAGAAGCTGAGCCTCCCTCCACCCTGCATGGGGAACAAGCAGCTTTCTGCTCGCAGCAGATGTTGACACCTGCATCGGATATTCCAGGTACAATACAATATTCCTCCATATCAGATATAGCAGTTGTTGGTAGCACTGCGAAAGAGAAATATGTTTTGTTAATAAAAAGCCAACATTTCTTTTCCAAACTCTTGTCATTCGGAACAGAAAGGAAGTTTGAGCTGTTAATGAGTTCTGTGGTTTTAGGTGTGTAATTCTTCCCCTTATTCTGATCAGTCTCTGCTTTATAAGCAGAACTAAATTGTTAGGTCTGTTGAATTAATGCGAAGTTTTCTGTTAATTTTGATGGGGGCAGAATTCAGATGCACTCTGTGCAGTAATAACCTTCACAGGATGTGAAGGCGAGAAACCAGCAAATCTCAACATTGGATGCTGCTATTTTTTGTTGGTGCTATAGGACGTCAAATTATTTTATACAAGATGATCCGAAATCACTTCTCATATTCAACCTTCATGGATGGTATCAGTAACATCGCTGATACTGAAGAGTATGTATGCCAGCACTCCCTTATTTTTTATCAAAGGATAATATACTGTTTAAAGACACAAATTATGTCTACTGCAAGATCATTTGGCTTTAGACAGCACTTCTCAGTTGACTGTCTGCCAACTCTGTTATCTCTCTGACAACTGGGTATGCAAAACAACATTTGCTAATTAACACTGATGCTGAAAGGAAGTGTGTTTTGCATCTGTTTCAGGATAAATCTCAGCACACTTTTTACATTTTGTTTAATAATTTATAATCTTGTAATCATAAAAGAAAGATTAACAAGAGTTAAGGTTTTTTTCCTTGTAGATAAAAGAAAGTATCTGTGCTCTCAAATCAAAATAACACAAACATGACTAAAAACGGGTGTAATTGGGGATCAGCTTGTAGTCACAAAGTGAAGACGGCAGAGCTCATGTAAGAGTCCAAGGAACATGCAAGTCAGCAGGCAGCCAGGTGAGTGTTGCAGCATCCCAAACCTGCATCACCAAACCCCCCTGTCTCATCCCCACAGCAGCAGGCACTAGCAGCCAGTGAGAGCATCACTGCAGACTGTTGCTACTCCAGCTTCCTTGGGGCTAGAGGCACAGCTTCCTCAGTAGTTCTTCGAGCTGCCATCTAAAGCCAAGAGCAGCTTTCCAAGAACTATTCCCTTAGTTAGCTCTAAGTTAGTTAGCTCTTAGTTAGCTCTGTCCCTCACCATTAGCTCTACTGGGAGAACTAAAGATGGATTTTATGCAGCCTTCCAAAAGCTGCAGAACATCTCACCCAGGACTTGCCTGGTTTGGTCTTTGCCCTTAAGGATACTTCAGTATCAATCACAAAACATTTAACAAATCTTAGCTGCACAAGGTTTACTTATTTTTGCCATTTAAAGGGTCCTACATAAGGTAACGTATTTATTAACGTGACAGCACACAAATATGATCATTTTTGGTTGAGGATAATGGTCTTGTTTTCAGACACATGCGTGTGTTGGGGAGGATAGTTTCAAACTGTAGATCTGTACTCTCTTGTTTCTACTGCGTCTTGTGTTTTAGTAAGAGAAGCTTTCTCTCTCGTTGTGTAAAATTAGGAGGGTTAGTTTCATGTCTTTTGAAAAATATCATTCTGTAATTTGAGTTCATGTACCTACAGCTGCATAGCAGGCTCGGAGCCAAAGAAACGCACAGCTGAAAGACACATTTTAGAAGATGACTGTGTTCTGCAATCTAAGAAATGAATCATAGGCCTTTCTGACAGCTTCCTGACTCACAGCCCATCGCTAAGATGGATAAATAGGTATCTGGCCCTTTAACTGGGTTCCATTTCATATAATTAAAGACTCTCCGAATTAAATGGCCTGCATGGAAAGTGGCTTTCAGTGAGCTGAATGTCTGAAGCAATCTCCTTGCCCGCGCATGGAAGTGACACTGGCTCGCGGATCAATATCATCTCTGTTATTAATATCAAAAGCGCATTACTTTGTTGGGGCCTGGCGGCGTTCCAGGCCTGGGCCCGGCCAGCGCTCAGCCCTTCGCCTGCACCATAATTTACTTGGGTGAGTTTTTAAGGTATTGTTTTGTCAGGGCCAATCACCGTGAAGTTATAAATGATTCGGGGGACTTGCACTCTCCGTTAGTGGCGTATGCGGTGAAATTAATTTTTAAAAGTTTCCCATCAATTACTCCTGTCCTTGAGTTATGCAAAGGGACAAAAGAGCAGAGACTTAAAGACATGAGTGATAGCAAACAAATGAGGTAACGACAAACAGAAACAGCAGCTTGGGACCAAATCAAATAGTACACTATCTTTAATTGATGCATTGAATTAAACTATGCTAAAGCTAAATAAATATTGACCACTTAGCAAAAGAACCATTGATTTTTATGATGGACAACGTTTATATCGGATGCTACCCTGGTCTACAGCGTTTGGGTTGCTAGCCTGTCAGTTCTGGCACAGATACTCTGCATGACTGCTTGTCCCTTTCTAGTCTGTACGGAAATAAATGCTTATTTTTTTTTTTCTTTTTTGTTTCCAGGGATTATTTATTCTTGAAGGGTTGAATTCTGCTAGTTCTTGCTTTTCCAATATCAGTTGCATTAGCCAACACTTGCCATATTTTGTTTATATTGTTGATATTTTTAACATTTAGATAGAATTTTGCAGTCAGTTATTTGCCTGCAGATTACAGACAGGACTAAGGGCGCTCCGCATCCCTATCCTCTGAATCCATGCCCTGCTTCTGGACCCATTTCTTGGGCAGCGTAAGAAGGGCAGATACTCAGTTTCTGTGCAGTGACATAAATGTTCCCTGCATTGTGGTGGACGCTCCATAAGCTTCCATCATGCAATAAATTCTTGTCCTGTGCAATAAGCTAGAAGTGACTGATACTGTTGGGCATACTAGGAAAGAAGAGACCTCTTCAAACACTCCAAACACTGTTCACTCTATTAACATTGTGTTGGGTACTTTAACATACCTACCTACCTACTTTGGGAAAAAAAAGCCCTCCAGATGACAAAATAATTTGTTTACAAAGCAAGAGGTTGCATCTCTGTGACTGCCAGTGGTTAAGCTTGTGGAACTAAACTGTCAAACAAGACTGAAGGTGATTTTGTGTCTCTTTAACATGAAATGGGTTCCAGATTGTGAAATTTATCTACATGCCAGTGATTAACATTTAATATTTTCATATCCATTTTAAAAGTTCTTGAAGAACATCTTCAATGTTCTCGATCAAAGGGAAAGTGTGAGGTATCTTGATAAATCCTGGTAAAACACGGATTTCATCAAACAGTTCCTAAGCTTAGTAATGCCAGCTTGAGGTATAAATAGTTTCCTGGGCATGTGAGTATCACAGAGATACCAGTTAATAGGTTATTGTTTCAATTAGTCCATGATTACTGTCTGCTAATCCCTAATTCTTCATTGTTGTGGCTCCTTTTGACTTCACTCCAGTTATTAAGAACAAATTGGATTTTATTGCAATTGACAGGAACTCCGGCCTGCTCTGTAGATAAAATGCTGCTTGTTGCAAAAGAAATTCAGAATTAATGAACAGAACCTTTTAAGTTTGTTTTTAAGGGATTCTTAAAGTTATGTCAGAAATGCAATGAAGAATTCAAAATTCAAAGAATTTAAAAATAAATTTATTTTTATTAAAGTTAAAGTTAAATATTAAAGTGCTCAAGGGGGAGAAACTGGATTTGTTACAGAGATAAATCAAAATATCTTTAATTAGTTTTCAGATGTAAATACAAGGCTGGCCTTGTAAAAATAAACTAACATGAAACAAAGGAATTATTGATAACAGTACGATAGGTAAGTTGGTCAGGCAGCCCTGTACCTCATTGCACACCTCTCAGCTTGGAGACCTGTGCACTGCACTGTTGTGGCCTTGGAAATCTCAGTGGTCCCATTTCAATAAGCATCTCGGAGTGCAGGTGTCTGTGAGAACCTCAGTTGTTACCCAGCAGCAGGAGAGTCCTTCTTCCTTCCCTCCCCAGTATACAGACACTCCCAGTTACCAACATGGCAATTTAAAAACATGTAAAAATCATAAATGAGACAGCAGCGGTGTGTAGCTTCAGCAGAATGCTAAATTGCTGCATCACTGTGGACTCTAAATGACAATAAACCTTTCACCTCCCATAAATTGAGCATACTTTCAAAAAATGATATCTACTACTGCAACTTTTTATAGATGCTTGGTAACTTTAATCATTTTGCAAGATGCAATTCTGGGTCATAAATTCTCTCCGAAGTACAGATTTAGGGAGAGCCGAAGCACTGCAGTGAGCTGATAGGTACGTTTTAATCTGACACTGCCAAAAAGTCTATTAGATTTCTCCAGAGGCAGCGACTGCCCAGTAATTACAACAGGGCAAACTTAACAGACATCTTCAATATGAGAAAGGGGACTTAAAGGGTGTGTCACAGGTCCAGGAGATGAACTTGGAAATATTATGTACCTGATTTTAAAAAGTGATTCTTGGAGCAACTTCTTTTGGAAAAAGTAGGAGGAGGTCTGTGTAATGGAAGCCCCTGACCTGCACAGGGTCATGTAAACGGATAGCTGATAATCTTTTAAGAGAAGTAGCATAAGCCTCCGTTCTTCTGTTTTAAATACAAGAGTGGCATTCCTGTGCTTATACATCTGTGATATTACACCCTGTAATAGAGCATGCTTTGTTTTTCCCAAGTATTGGTCTTTCAGGAATCTTAAAGCAGCTTATAAATTCACCGTTGCCTGTTGCTAGCTTAATTATTCCTTTTATAGGGGTGTTCCATTGGAGGTAGATGGCACTTTGCCTCCTAGAGTAGCAAACTCCAAAATCAAATCCACATTCCGTATGATGGTTAACATGGGTCTCTCCTTTTGCAGTAGATGCAGTTTTCTTCCTCTCGAGTCCTGGGCAACATTTGCATCAAGGTCAGTTATTTAACTTTTTATTAAAATGAACAGAACGCACAGAGGCGCATAAAGGCGCTCGTCAACTGAAGTGAGGACCACAGACTTACTCGTTTGGCTGTAGGTCCCGTTTTGCCCCAAATGCCCATGAATTCATAGCCATCAAATGTGAAGGGGCACAGCAGTGCTGCCAAACTGGACCACAGAGGCCAAATCAATTAGCGATGGTCTGGAGTTTGGTTTTGCCTTTTTTTTTTTTTTTCTTTTTTTNTTTTTTTTTTTTTTTCTTGGCTTGTTTTCTTTTTGTTTGCATTTGTGGGAGGTTTATTTTCTTTTTTTGAAAGCAAATCAGATCACAGGTAAAACATGCCTGCTTTTCTTTTAGTTAATAAATGCATCAAGTATGTAATACTAAATAAACTTAACATAAATTGAAAGGTAGTAAACCATTTGTTTAACAAGATAGCTTAAGTAGTCAATATTACGGATGAGAAATGCAAATGAGTGAACAATACTGTCAGAACATTGCCTTTTCATATCTATAGCATTTTAATTTTGTGTTTGTGATTTTTTTTTTCGATTTAACAATTACCCTACTGTGTTTTTGCACAGGGTTTTGACATGTGTTCTTATTTACACTCTAGTAGGGGTTTAATAGCATTTCTGACGCCAATTCATTGTTAGTATTGCCTACAAACCCAGGGAGAATAAGTCTGCATGCAGAGGAAGATTCAGAAAGGTTTTTCCAGCATCACTTCTATATTTAGAATGTGAGGTTTTTTTTCTTTGTTTGAGTTTTGTCATTGTGCGGGTATATATCATGTTAATATCAAGTTGCATGTACATATGGATAGAAGAACATTCCCCCAGTGCTGGCTTTCTGTCCAGCTCCAGAGGCAAAACACTTACAAAAAAGGAAACCATAGATCTTAAGTTCACCTGGGGGAAACTGTGGTGGCGGTTATATACAATATCATTTGGCTCAGGAGTAATTCTACCTTCAAGTGACAATTTGAGGTGACATCTCCAATGTTGTGGAAGAAAAATCGCTTTCCTGCATAAAAAAAAAAAAAAAAGAATGCTTTTTAAAAATATATATAAAGGTATAAAACATATATAAGCATTAGTCAAATGAAATTAATGTTTCTAATATTCTTTCAGCTTTTTTGTATGCATCATTTATTTATGAAATTGTAGTTTATCAAGTAAAAATATTGGAGTTATATATTGGCAAATTTTCTGCTGGCCATTTTGGTATCTTATTATTCTATGCATTGGGGCTGCACTTTTAGGATAAAGTCAGCCCTGCTGAAATATATCATGGTTCACTAATGTATCCTCAAATGCCTGATAAAAGGCCTTGCCCCCAACAACATATGAATATTTAAATTATGGTTAATTATTTATAGTATATTTTTATTAACACTGACTACAGCCTGGCCAAGTGGCAGATAAAGCTCATTATGCACAAGTTTGAACATGTATTTCACACAACATTGGTGCTTCCTAATGCAAGATAATGTTGGATCTTCAATGCTTGCATCTTATATTGATTTCTTTGAGAGAAAAGCTGCAAGAAACTTGTAAGAATGAGGCACATCTGTTAAGCTGGCTCTTTTAGAAATGGTGTCTAACATCTGACTGCATCTCAAGCTAAACGTTATGGTTTCTAATAGGAGTATGTGAAAATCAGATTCAGCCCATCCTCACTTCATTGGCACCGAGAACCTCAGCCTCTCTATCTGCAGTTAGTGCAGGCAGCAAATTTCCTGCATATAGCACCTCAGCATCTGATGCGGGACAAAATAATGTTTGGTTTGCCATTAAATACCCAAGCAGTGGATCTGACAAGCCTCTCACATGAGAGACTGCTCTGCAGCTTCATTTTTTTCATTGAATTTAGCCTTATTTAACCTGTTTACATTTTATCTCGTTGAGCATAGAATAAAAATGTGTTTCCCTCTCCTTGATAATCAGTAAATTCTGTATTTGCTATCTTTTTTGTGAGCTCCTCAACTACTTTCTGACCAAGCTGAAAGTGCGCTTCAGCACTTCTCGTTACGTTTTGTGGTTATGCTTTAGTCTTGTTGGGTTTTGTTGAGCCTCTTTGAATCCCCTTGAGGTTGCTGTCAATTCTGCAGTGATTATTGGTGAGAAGGCCTATATAACTACCTGCATGGGAACCAGTGTGTATTACTGAGGCATCACTTAACAGAAAACCTCATGCAGTATTCCATATGAGGTAATATGAAAGCCCTATAAAAAGGGATTTAAGTCTGTCTGGTCAATAATTCAAGGTGATGCCTCTGCATATGTTGACAAGATTTCATTAGCCTTTTCTGTAGCCATATTTTGCAGAACCATATCTAATCTGCTGTTTGCTGTCTCTGCTAGGTCTTTTTCAGCATTGCAGCTCCTTTGGATCCCCTCTGTCTGTGTTATGGATTATTTTCCCTGGAGGTATTAGTGTATATTCTTCCATGTCTGAAGATAGTAAATGGAAGAAGCAGAGATGAGAAGAGGAACAATTACTTGAGAGCAAAATGAGTCAGAAATAGATATACAAAGACAAGACTGACGGGAAGATAAGCAAAGAAAAATCAAGGAGGCAGAATATGAAAAAATGAAAAAGCAGTTAAATAATCAGAATAAATTAATTAATCAAAGTGCAGATCATCTAGACTAGAATAGCAAAGCTGCAGTGCGGAAAGGTAGAAGGAGTCAGGGATAAGGATGAGGAAGGATAAGTTAAAATGTATTTTTTTCCAAGTAAGCTATTTGAAAGCTCTGTTTGGTTAGATCTGGCTTTTTTAGCAAGTCCCTTGCAATGTGGGGACTGTGAAGCTGCTTACAAGGGGTTATGCTAAATCCCAAATGTTTTCCTTTAGCAGAAGCACTGATTCTCACTGTGCTCCTGTTTCTGTTCACCATTTAGACCTCCCAGATCTGCGCAGTGGTGACTCATGATCATTATCCCTCTATCACAGATATGAAAATGGGGTCTAGAAAGACAAGTGAATTGGCAAAGGTTATAGGAGGAGTCACTGGCAGGAAACACATATATCCGGTCTCAAGGTCGTTCCCAAGTTTGTGCTGCTTTTAAAAAATCTGAATTCTTATCAATTCTCACCCTCCGTTTCAGAGCATGGATGTTCCTTTTTTATATCCATGGTTGGTTGTGATTTATTGACCTCTCTGCCATCTGGTCTCTGACCTGTGGTAATAAACCTTGGGCAACCAAAGTCACTTCCTAACTAATTGTTAGAAAAGTGTTGGTTTTTCTGCTGCTGTTTCTCCACTCCGTGCAAAAGAGGCTTCTGCCTGGAGAGAGCGGGAGGCAGCCGGGTCCACAGAGTCAGGAAGCACTGGGCTCAATGCTACGGTTAGGGAAAAAGGAGCCCCAAGCAGCTCCCAGAAAAGCCGAGATCAGGGAGGGGAATGACAGTATTTCCCAGCCAGGGTGGCTGGAGGAAGTGCAGCGGAGGACTTAGCTCAGTAAGCAGGTTGCTTGCATTAAAAGAGCTAATGCACGAGGTATTCCTGCTCAAGGCGTTCTCACTGTTGCCAAGGGCTTAATATGATTTGCATAGTGCATATGGCTATTCCTAGGGGAGGATGGCAGAGATCATTAAATGAAAACAAATAATAAACAAGCTCCTTACAGCTCCCACAGGTACATAAATATGACTGTGCGCGGGGCGCAGGAGCAAAGATAAATGGCTCGCTGCGTATGGGGTGAGGAAGCCATAAAGCAAAGAGACTTCGTTTCCCCCTTTCTGTTGGCAAACAGCGCGCTCGGTGCTAAGGAGGGTCAAGTGACTGTCAGCCTTTGCACTGAAGAGATGTCACCTGTGTCCCAGCTGCCAGCCCGGCTGCCTTGAAAAGGGCAGCTCCCCAGGCACAGGTGCTAATGTCACCAGTTAAATACACCAGAGTGCCTGGGCAGCAGCTGATGAATGGGCAGTCAGCACCAAACCCCCCTGAACTGGCCGGTCGGCGGGAGGCCTGCGGGAGGAGAGGCCGCTGGAGAGCGGGGAGGCTGGTTTCTGCAGCAGGGCCACCCGTCCTTGCCTCCTTCGGGGCTTTTCTTTATTCCAGTGAGTAACGTTGCGTTGCACAGGGTGCTCGAGGAGACCAAGAGGTGGGATGGTGTGTGTAGGTACTGCGGCTCTGCTGCTGCTGCCACGGTTTGGGCTGCTGTGGTTCAAATGAGGCTAACGCTGAGGAGCTGCTTTTACCTGTGACCTTTCCAGTGACTTAGATCACAAAGATTTTCTGTCACTTTAGCCCGGCTTGGCCTTCATATTATGTCTTCGAAATGAAAGGCAGTGAATGAATGAAACAGATAAGCTAAATTAATGGCTCTGCATTTGCAGTACTATGTTTTCTATGGGTCACATATAAATGTAAAAGACTAACTTGTCATATACTATGCAATAGATACTTCTTTAATTACAACACCTAATTCTAGACTGACTTATAAGACAACAGATCATCTTGTACTTCACCATCAGAATAAGGTAAATTCTCTGCCTTCTTTATTCACGTAAATGTCTTAGAAGGGAAAAAAACATTTTTGCCGCTTTCAAAGAGAAAATATAAAGGTGGATTTTTTTCTTGCTGACTCATAAGCACGGCTCATAATTTGGCTGGGAAAGAGAGAAAAAAAAGAGAGAAAAAAAGCCCTGATTATTGTGAGGCTAAGTGTGAATCGACAGCATAGCATCGCGTGCAGCTTGTTCCCTGCACAGCACGGTGACATGATGCCTCCTGGGGATCTCTGTGTCATTATCTCAGGCTGTCCATCCCAAGTGAATGTGAATGACTCATTGCCATAATAGATTAAGTGTCTTCACACTGTCTTCTGTAGCCCTGTAATACTAATTTCTGTTTTCTTGTATGTCTGAACTTACAACAAAGATTGTAAATATAAGACACACAAACTCTCCAAGAAGATGGTTCTGGGAGAAATGTCAGTTTTGTATGCACTGGTCCTCAGCAGAAATGGAGAGTGTTTATGGCTTCCACAGCTTGTGAGAACTGCAGGTTCTTGGACTTCTCAGATGTGGTGGGGTAATTCTAGTCATTTCTGCAGATACTCAAGCAAAGACAAGCAAATGAACCAAAAACTGAAGTAATTTCTTTAGATGAAGCTTTGAATTGTTCCCTTGTGCTTCCTCTGGCTGTACCTCCTGATCCATGAGCTCACTTGGGAAGGGTACATAGGTGTCCACAGAGCCCCCTCTGATGAGACAGGCAGTGCTATGCATAGAGCATGTGATTGGGAGCTAAAACTAGTCTGAAAAATTAGTTGTATTCACCTCATGTCCCCTACTTTTGCTTGTTTGTTGTGTGGTTTTGCTTGTTTTGTTTTGGTGCTCTGATAGTTCTCAATCAGCAGTTAGGTTTAAGGTAAAGTTTAGATTACTTCAGAGAGAAAAAAATATCCAAAATTGCTCCAAGACATCAGATATTGCCTGCGAGGGGCTGAAATGGGTTCAGGTTAGATATTAGGAAGAAAATGTGCATGGAAAGAGTGGGGAGGCGCTGGAACAGGCTACCAGGGAAGTGGGGGAGTCGCCATCCCTGGCAGTGCCCAAGAACCGCGTAGAGGAGACGCCCGGGGACATGGGTTAGCAGGACTGGTTTGTGGTTGGACTCCATGATCTTGAAGGTCTTTCCCAACCATTATGATTCTATGAAAAATAAAAGCTGGAAGCTGCTAAATGACATTGTGGAAGATTTATTATTGACCTAACTGGAGCTAATCCCTTTGTGATATTCCACGTTCTTTCTTTCTTTTTCTGATTCTGAATGCTCCAAAGGCTGAGACCCCTCAGCCTGCAAAGCTATGGGTGAAGATGCATTTGAGCAAATTACGACCTGCATAGGTGAGCTGTGCATTAAATACCGTTTTGTTTGCTGTATCTAATTGCCCCTGCAACTTTATTTTTAATCTCTCTCCTCGTTTTTCCTGGGTTGGCATTTTTGTGCATGAATACCACTGGGAGTCGAGGACTTGCTGTGACTCTCACTCTTCCTTACAGGAGTTTTGCCTGCAGCGGTCACATAGTTGAAAAATACAGATCCATGTGACTGCTGAGAGACCAGTGCGAAGCCAAAGGAAGGAGGACTCCCAGCCATTTTGCAATTCCACCTCATTAGACATGTTTTGGGGCTTATGATTGTGCTGTGAGGATAAATAAGTATAAATATTATATTTGCCTCCAGGTTATCTTTAAAAATGTATTTCTCTCTCTCTCTGTTTTTTTTTTTTTCTCCTCCAATTTGCAATGTGGTCTGTCAGCTCCTGGGTAGCGAGTTGCCAGCTCCGTGGCCGCGCGGTTTGGTGGCCCAGCATCAGATGTTGTGTTGCAGGGGCTTGCCTTGTGCTGACAATTACCCAGGGTCCCGGCAAGGCTAATTTGCAGTAATGTGATTATGGCTGTGTGCAAGTAGGAATTTGCATTCCTCCCGAACTGTTGGAAAACGTAGTGTAATGAATGTTGGGCTTCACCGCACGCTGTATTTTCAAAATACCAAATGGGATGAGCAGTAGTAGTTCCGTCTCCTTTACCATTTGAGCATCTCTCAGACCTGAGTAGTGTCTTTATACCTGTCTTTATACCATATATTTTTATACCATGTCTTTAAATCAGCGTGAAGATTTCAAATTCACTGTAGTTAATAACAGGTTTGGTGTAGTGTAAATTTGGCCACAGGCAGCTCCTATGAGTGCTAGATCCAGTTCAATCCATCTGGAAGTTTGGAAGTCATTGGACTCTCTTGCTTCCACTAGGATGGTATTTTAATGACGACCTGCCTTTCAGAACACAATCCTGTGCTGCGTTCTGCCCGAATAAAATAATTGCTGAAGGGGTTCATACACCTGCATTGTAACTGGTAGTTTCTGCTTATGGAAAAGCCTGAAATTTTTGTAATTTTTTTCTGAGACAGCCACTACGTGATGCAATAAAAGCATTTTCTTTAGCATAGGAAGCAACGCGAGGGTTTGTGTAGTGCACTTGCTTTTCTCTTGGCTCACTGATATTTCCAGGACGTGATGCCAAGAAAAATTGTCTTTTTTTTTTCCCATGTTCAAATTGTAATAGGATGGTTGGTATCTGCTGCTCATATAGTTCTGGAATGTGGGACTAAATTACCACGAGGTGGCAGTGTGCAAGATCCGATGTATGTATCGATTATAGCACTTTAAATTAGTCCTCGTATTGTTTAGTAAATGTAGATATTAAAAGGACATGCACAAGTACTGAAGGAAACGTGACATTCTTAGATTCATTTACTCAAGGATCCAGAAAATATTTGGAGAAAGTGATGGTAGGATTGTCCGTGTCCGCCTAACGCCATCACCATCAGAAATACAAATAGCAGTGCAAAGAGACTGTACTTTCTTAAATGGAAATGTCTGAGAAATACAGGACGTGTATTTCTGTCCATGTGTGGCTACGCATGTACTGAGCATGCAGACACAGAACAGAAATAAACATTTCCCAGTGATTTTCAACCAAACCAGTGAAAGAGCCCTCACTACCATTAGAAAACTGAATGCGTCTTCTGCAATACACTTGTGTTGTTCTGACATTCTGGTTTTCTTTGTGCATTATCAACTATCTTTACAGGAGAGTATCGGATAACCAAGAACCATCATCACCCAATGCAGGTACAATTTTTTGGTTGTTTGCTTTTTTAAAATACATTTTTACTAATTAATTTTAATTATTAGCTTTCAACTAATAATAATTTTGATAATTAGTCTTTAATGAGGTTACAGCTACTAAAGGTTGGAAGGAGATCATTTGAGGGCCCTTTCTTGGTTTATTTAGGTCCTTCTCGTTTTTAGTGTTCTAATTGTGATCTGCATAACTTTTAGGGAAAATGAAAGTGGAAAAACAGAAGTCGTGTCCCCATAGTCGAAGGAGGGGATGTGGCAGTGGTTTCTTTGAGGTGACATCCTCCAGCAGGCACAAGGGAAATGCAGAGGCACTTTCTTTCCTTCAGCTCGGTGAATGCAACGCATTGACGAGAGCAGAGCCCACTCTTGCGGGAACAATTGACCAAAATTGCTTTTATAATAAATTCTGTAACAGCAAGTGGGGAGGATCCTGCAGGCAGCCCGGAGGAATGGCCAGCGAGCAACACAAAGGCTGAATGTAAAGTAATTTTTTGTGATTATGTGTCGTCACTGAAGAGTTGCTAAAAACAACCCAAAAACCAGAGCAGAGCTACTGGAATACAAGCTTTCCCTTTAGAATATGGCCAAAGCTTTTGGGGTAAATCCCGCAACTATAACTGCGTTAATATTAATAGGGAGTATCGGTTTATATCAAGGAGTCTTGAGGTATAAAACATTGATTTTATTGCTTAAGTTGCCCGACAGCTTGAGAATGGCACAAATTATGAATAGCTTTTATGATTTTTTTCTGTGCACCCGTAAGTTTCCTGCCTATTGCTGTTTTATATCTGTTGCTTTTACAGTGGTAAGACCTTGTCTTGCCTAGGAATGGATCTAGGTGCCACGTTTACAGCTGGTCACTAATCGCAGTTGAGGAATGGAGCTGGAATATGTCTGTGAGACTGGGGGCTAAATCTTGGACAAAAGGAACTCTGTGGGACTTGCATAATTAAGAGATTTTAGCTAGATTTCTGCACATGTGTTCTCTGCAACTTAGTTTTCCGTGGCTTTTGACACTGACAGGTGGCTTTGGGTGCTGCCACCCTTGGTTACTGCTGTCTTTCCCAATGGTCACTTACCACTTGAGATGACTTACAGAACTGCTGGTTAAAAGCAAACCAGGATCTAGCCTCTCCTTTGAGTTTGCTCTTTAGAGCAGAAAAAGATCTTTACGAATATATACATATAAGCTAATTTCAGACAAATTGCCTCTTGTATGATCTGATAGTTGAATAGTTTTTCTAAAAATGGGGAACATTCTCTTTAAAATTTCTTCTCCATTAACCTTAAGACATGATTCACAGTGGCAGAAAGAAGAAAAACAATTGTCACAGGGTCATGATCTGGTGGCCTTCCAAAAGCCAAGGGGTCACAGACCACACAAACCGATTGACTGGGCAATTCGGGAGACAGAGCAGAGAAATCACAGGAGGGCAAAGAATCCATTTTCGGTTAAGCAAAGCATCTGAGAAAGATCATCAAGGAAATATTCCGACAGAGAATATTTTCCATTGTTCATGCTGATTGCTATACAAGAAGTTAAAATTTTGCCATTAAATGCTTGAGCCTCTGTTATTGATAGTGCACAACCACTTATTTGGAAAAGAGTGAAAACTCTTTTTTTAGCTTTAAAGGTAGGTAGAAAGCAAAAACCGTTGAAAAGCACTCATAGGCCTGTCATACGCCAGCATTTTGCAGGAAGTTAGAGCTTGCAAACGTCGTATTTCTAGGTTCCTTGTGAGTTCCAGTGTGATAAATGAGGTGACGTCATCTTTGAATATTCTGCTAATACGTTAATTAAACTGTACCTTTGGTTTAACGGAATACTTAAACTGGTAATTTTCTTAGAAGCTGGTATTGCAACAGCTTCAAGTATATTTAGCAAAAATGTGTTAACTCTGTATTTGCTGATGCCATTAAAAATAATAAGAAACAAATCTATGCAGATGCCCAGATGCTACAGTGGATAAGTGATTTTCCAGTATAACAAGAGATAAAAGCCTGTGCGTTGATGTGCAGCTAGAAATTATTTCTAATTGGTATGAAAGAATCCTTAAATCTGTGTACTGCTTTTAACATTTTGGGCTTAAATTACAGTTAATAGTTCTCATAAAAGAGGTAGAGGAGAAATACTCAAATTCAGAACCCTTGAATACTGTATGTGTCGAGATTCTCAGTCATAGCATCATCTCTAATGGTTTTAGAGCCCAAAAAAAAGGGGAGGGAGAAGGAAAGTTGTTTATATGAGCCCAATGTGCCAACGTTTTTGCTGGAGAATCCTGGCGTTCCTCAGCGGAGCAGTCCCGGGGGTTGTGTGAAGGGGTGACCTTGATCTGAGGTGCCTGAAGCTGCAGCAGGGGTGGCCCGTGCCCGGGGTGCCGCCGAGCCCTGTGCAGCTCCCTGCGCTCTGCCCCCCGGCATGGGCACAACGGGGGCACCTGGGACCTGCCGGAGAACCCAGTCTCCAGTGCAGGGAATCCAAGTGGTTCTACCCCATTTTGTTTTCTCTCTGTGACTGTTGGGGCTTCATTGGGCTTCCTGCTTGGTACAGTTTGGGCACACTGCCTTCGTGTTGTGCTAAAGCTGGAGAAACTGTAGTGGTGAGTGAGTGCTCATTCAGCAACCAGATTCCAAAAGTAGAAAGGAAGATCATTTGCCCCTGGAAATTATTTCCAATGTGAAGGGCAGGCCGGATTGAAGGCCAAAGTGGAATCCCCGAGGAAGAGGGCCCTGTCTGAGCTAAGTCCATGTCTCTTTGTGCTATTTCCATGCGTGCATGACTCTGTTTCCTGCCCAGTTGTCATGTTCTC
Organism: Nothoprocta perdicaria; assembly: GCF_003342845.1. Lineage (NCBI taxonomy): Eukaryota > Metazoa > Chordata > Aves > Tinamiformes > Tinamidae > Nothoprocta > Nothoprocta perdicaria. The sequence continues at coordinate 1,835,655 of NW_020455566.1, forward strand.
TCCTCTAACAGACCCTCCTGCTCCGCTTGCTCTAGTGGCTTGGCCGCGCTGGGGTGCTAGTGTCGACCCCTTTTGTTCCTAAGGACTTACATAAAGCCGCTTTTTACAATTTGACAGCACAGCTAAACTGCCTGTGAATTCTCAGGTTTTTTTTTTTTTTCCAGAATTCCACAACAATTCCACAGTGATTCCAAAACATCCTTGTTTTGCTGTATTGCATAGCAAGCCCATAAGAAAGCAAGAGTTGATCTATTTAGACCAAAGAACAAAGTCTCACAGCAAAGATTCTTCTCATTAGTATATTCAATCAAAGGGGAGTCGTTTGTGTAGAAAAATTCTCTGCTTCTTGGGTTCTTCTCCTTGTATGCCCAAGCTAATGTCTACGTGCAATGTGTGCGTGCTCTGGTATTCGTAGCCACAGAGCTAGTTTGAAGCTAATGCATCTTTTTTTTTTTTCCATATAGGTCAGTAATAAAACTAGCCACTGCAGGAAAGCTAATCTCAGAACTCCAGGAAGAGGAAAACTCCCCATAATTCCGAGTTGTATTTTTGTGGTTTTGAAAGAATCTTGTTGAATCTGTACTGGGAACAGAGTGGCTGAATCTTATTTATAGCTCTGTGCTGTCTGGTTCATTTCCTCTCACTTCCCTGCAGAATGATATGAATGAAAATGACACTATTGACTATCTGAATAGCAATAAAAGTCCTTACAGAAATAAGATTTTTATAGTTTCAGGACTAAGGGAATCAAAAGCCTAAGAGTTATGATCTGAAAGCATAGGAAAGGAATCAGGCTGAGCTACTTGAAGAGGTCCCAGTGGCGGATCTTTTAGGCTTTGTTTTATTATAAACACAACATCACAAACTACAAACTCATATAAATGAGCATTGTGAAAGACTTAAGTGGGCATAGAAACTTCATGTCACGTACCTAGAATTCTAGATTTCATCTGCAGCTGAGTAGCAAAACAGAATTAACTTGTGCAGTATCCACGTTCCAAAAATTAATATTATTTTTAAGTATCCCTATTTTTCCAGGGTTTCAGTCTTCAACAAATGAGCAGATAAACCGTAGAACACTCAACATAAATCCTGATAAAGTCAATAAGAGTCAGTAGCCTTAGTACATCTGAAGAGGGTATGTATTGTAGACTATAGGTGCCAAAAATATAAAAGGAGAAACAGGAAACCATCAGTATATAGGAGAGTATATCAGTATAGCGGGGAGTATAGAGAGTAGTAATGTATATGTGGCAAATGGGGAGAGCTGAATTCTCAGCAAAGGTAATATTGCAATGTCATATAAAATATACATTGCAATGTCATTTAAATATTGTTGAGTAGCCTGAAAGTTTCAGCTTGATTGCTTGTAAGAGAGAAGAGTTTCAAAGATGTTGGGAAGTTTTAACAAAGGGTAAGGAGCAGAGGAGAGCTGTGCGGTGTGAGGGTGCTGTTCTCAGTGCTTGCATGTGCAATACCTTGGCCTTACATTTTTAAAGCATCCCCTCCATATTAACTGAACTTTAATGCAATAGAAATGCAGTATGAATGTAAAGTTAACCAGAGTGCTTCACAACTTCATACTGATGTGAATTAAATGAAACTGAAAAATGGTCCTGGAAGTGTGACCCACCAGCCCAGAGCAACAGCAAGGCCTGGCACGGGGACGGGTCTGAGTGGAGCCTCCCTGGGCAAGGCAGCAGTGTGAGCTCAGCCTTCCCTCTGACTGACGCCCAGGTTTACAGATCCTGATTGCACCCAGCAGGGCATCCGCCTTGCTGATGAGAGAAAAAACTATGCAGGAGTCTGCTGTATTCTGTACACTGTTACTGCTGCAGAGGTGGGAGAAAAGCGAGGGTTTTTACACCTTTTTCCTCTCTGTGCAAGAAGAATTTGACTCCTGTTTTAATGTCATCCATTCTTTCTTTTTCTTTCCTTTTTTTTTTTTTTTTTTTTTTTTCTGGATAAAAACTGTGATATTTGCACTATTACAACTAAGGAAGCATGTCTAATTTACAGACCTATTTTTAGAGATACCTGTGACTTTAACGGCACTTGTTCCTGGATCATAGGTGATTTCAGGGCATAGCTTTCTATTTATGCATTCATCAATTTGCGTTCTTTAAGAGACCTTACGGATTGTTTCTTTACTTTCAACTGGTAATGGCTTTGCCTTTAAAGTTCATAGCTTGTGTGTAGTAAGACCCAACTTAAAAATAGCCATTTGGCTAAACGTGGACCAGTTAATTGAACAAGGAGTACCAGACAATAGATGTTCTGATCCCTAAAATATGAGCTTAAAAAATGGTACAGCAATGTTAGCAATAAGCTCACTACAATAAATTATTGTGTGCAGGGGGGTGTATATTAACATAGATCCAGTGTTTCATTTGTTTCAGTTTAAAGTCATTTGCTGTTCTTTTGTTTTCGATTTGCCTTTATAAAACCCAGACGTTATGTAATATTTACACTCCTGTGTGAATTTCTTGAATTTTAGAGAACATATTTGTCAGAGGAAAGTTTAGATAGTTATTGCACTTAGCTCAAATGCTAACCGAAAGCATCATCATCTAAGCTAGGGTACAAACGAGCTCTGTTAAGTCATTCTGTTTGTTCCCCAGGGGCTGGATGGGGATGATTCCTCACAGTGCGTTGTGTGTCGAGCTTTGTCCAGCCTCAAAGATCTCTTGGGTAACGTACATGTGAGCATTAACCTCAACATGCTGTGGGCAGTAGATAATTCCATGTTTTCATGGTAACTGTCTTTTTCTTTGAAGAGAGCGGTATACACACCTGAACCAAACAGAGGAGCAGATTTGGATGGTGGAGGAATCTGGAGTTTTATTTCAAATTCCACTTCACTATTTCCTCACTGCCATCCAGATAGTTCTGCAGTTGTTTTTTTATTTTATGGGTTTTTGTTTTGTTTTTTTTCCTCTATTTTGTGGCCTGGGAATGCAAAGGATGCTTGAAATTGTAGGGAAAAAAAATTATTGCAGTGGAGCATGAGAGAATCCGTCGGCATGGCAGTGCTTGCCCAAGAGCAGATAATGTGTGGTGTGTATGTGAAATGGAGATAATACCACAGGAATAAGTTATAGTGCTTAAATGCATGAAGGCAGATGCTCAAGAAGGGCAGCTGAGCAGTCCCCCCACATGGGTTTAGTTCCCGATTAATTCGTAGTTTCTGAGAACAGGCAATTCTCTTTCTTCAGTGTGTCTGTATCTGAAGCTGTTTTCAGTACTGGGTGATAATTCTTTTCATTTTGGAGGAAAAACTTGTTCTACAGAAAGACAAACAGGAGACATGAGCAGATGTACCTCATGCCACAGACTGGGTTGTGACTTGGGCATGCAATTGTTGATTCTTTTATTTGCTCATGTTTTAAGGATAGAGGGCTTTGGAGAAAAAGTGTTTCCAAGGCTGACAACGGGGGTTCTGCACAAACAGGTGTGTGTATGGAACTTTCTCGATTATTATTATTTTCTTAAAATAGCCCTGCTGTGGGATGGTCCTCAGAAAAACATCTCTGTACTTTCTTCAGCTGTTTTGCTCTCATCTCTCTGGGACATCTCTCCTCATCTGTGTCCTGTCCTCCCCTGTTTTGCAGCTTGTTGGCTCTGCTGCTCCGTGTCTCTTGTCTGTCTCGTGCAGCACCTTGCCCTCGTGGCCTCTCCATGGTATGGGCAGAATGAGAAGCTTGCTGCGCCCTTCACAGCTTTGGACCTGGGAGAAGCTCTGCAGCCTGCTCAGCTGTTCTTCACACATCTCCCAAGTGCTAAGTGAGAAGAACATGAGATAACACTTTGAAATGAAGTGTCTTGTGTATACATTTTAGTTTCATCTAAAAAAAGGAGTTGGAGTCTGATGCTGTTGCTTAATAAATGCATGGTTAGAACTTGGGACAGTTGGCCAACAGGCTGAGGTACCGGGGACTTTTCAGCTCCTCTGGGAAGTTACTGACGGGAATTTGCCTGGGTTTTTGAATAGCTTGGCCGCAAATCACCGCGCTAGGTCAAAAAGTCATTGACACAACTGGGCAAATGTTAATCTCCCATTCTTTGGCTCTCTTGCCTTTGGACAGACCCCTGACCTCTGCCTGTCTCAGTGCCTGTGTGAGTGGGATCCAGCACTGTGCTTGCCCCCTGCTCCACTAGGACACATTTACAGCAGTCAATCTCTGCGAATGGGGAGTGCAGAGGGGGAAGATGCTTTGTTGGTGCTTGGTGGTCTTAGAAGGCCAAGAAAAGTAATTGATTTAGACATGGAGGAGGGTTTTATGTAGGCAGAGAGGAAAAGAAGTCACCTGTTCCCTCCTAGCAGGATGGAATAAGCACTATGGGCCCTGCTGTGCCTCAACACTGTGTTGGTGTTCATCTAAGTCCTCCCAGCTGCTCTGCAGGAACCGACAATTGCTGGAGTCAGACTTGAGGAGGAGAAGCCAGCAACTCCAAACAGGTGAGCAAAGCCCATATTTTTCTAGCTTTCCTCCACATACCAGAACATCCCCTGAATTCACATAGCTTTTCCTGCTGGAGAACTGGCAGAAATGCTTCTCAGATGTAGTCTGTGGCACTCTAATGTGCTCACAATGTCCTGGGATTAGTAAGAGGCAGCTTCGTGTCAGACAATTTGCTAGTTATTATTACGAGAGAACCGGCTTTGCTTACGCTGCTCCCAAAGCCAACCCTCGCTTCTGTCTTGCAGTGAGCTGAGGTGCAGCCATCGAGATGAGCTGATCACAGTCTTGCTGTATCACACTGCAGGTGTCCCTCATTGCACGGCGGCTTTTCCCAGCATAGCCACTTGTAAGCAAGATTAGAATTAGACTTCCTCTAGGCACGAACATCAGGTTTCCAGCAGATGCTCTATCTAACGAGGAGCTAATTTGCTCATTGTTTTCCTTTGCATTCATGCAAATTCAAGTATATAATGTTGCTATGACTTTCTTGTTTAGGACACAGTATGAAAGAATATTTAAGGGTTTTATAGTTCACACCAGTGCTTGGACTGTAGCGTCTAGAGCAGGGGGTGAACTGTGGGTCATTTTTCTTTGAGAAACAGGGAGTTCTTACAATGACACGTAGCATCTCAAAGAATCACTGCAGGTTAGAAAGGTTGTTATGCAACCCAGTAATGTGATTCACTGGTCCTTTGAAACAGAGCTGTAATTTCTTTTTTCCCCTTATGGCTTTTATCAGCCTGTGCGTGTGTCTACGTATGCTCCTCTGCACACGTACATGGTGAGGATTGCCTTGCTTTTTTACCTGTTTTATTCCTAAGTTTATGAGGGAATCCTGAAATTCTGGGAGCATGATGGAGCAAACTGAGGTTGGCATCAGTTGCTGGCACGTTACTCCTGTTTGTCTTGGACTGCCCTTAAATCTCCCTCCTCCAAGCCTGTTTTCCATGTTCAAGTGGAACTCCTCCCATTCCCCTCTGGACTCTGGGCATTCCCCCTCTTCTTTGCAAACCTAAACAGCCCCCCTACCATCTTCTGCTCTTCTGCCTGTGTCCAGCCAGTCCATGTAACAGAGCTCCTGCTCTGAGACCTCCTCACCCTGGCTGCAATTGCTGTAATGAATGTATAAGTGACAGAAGCAGAGTGTAAAAGATGCTAATCAGCCTTTGTTCTTTTCAGACATGACATACAGGACCTGAAGTATAGATTTTGTATGGAGGGAGATATTTTAATTAAGCATCTTAATAGAGAATTCTTTTTCTTTTTTTTTTTCTTTTTTTTTTCTCAGAATAAATTAAGGAAGTAACTTTGATGCAGTATCGTTTTCATCTAATCAGTAGCATTCTGAAATTACCATGTTGTTTTCCATCAGAAATACCATCATCCAACAAATCAGATAAAATTATTTAACATAGCTGTATTGCAGCCTCAGCTAGCATTAGCCTGGGCGTGTGCACACAGAATAGCAGGTGGAGAGCGGTTTAACAAATGTATATGGGGAGAAAAGGGTGGATGTGAACATGAACAGGGGACTGGAAACGGAAACGCATGGGGACTAAATGACTCACTCCGAATCATATAGAAAATCTGTACGTGAGCTGGAAGCCAAGCTCTGATTGTCTAAGTAGAGTCCATCCCTGGAGTCGCAATGCCAACTTTTCATTCCAATGTAGTATATTTTCCTAATAATGAGACATTCCCAAATGAGCCATAGTGAGTGTTACCTCCTGATTGGGTCTTTCAGTTGTGTCAAAAATTCAGATGAGGCTCTGACTGAAGAAAAGCGAAGGAAATCTGAACTGATCACAAATCCCATTCCCTTCACTTAGCCTAGAAACAGAACTAAGATTTTGGGGCACAGAAATAGGCATTACAGGAACATGGAGCTTTCCCTTTGAGAACAGGCTTTCATGGGCATTGGAGTTGTCATCTTAGTTCCTTTAGTTTGGCCAGGTTTTTTGCCAGTTCAAGCCAAATAAATATCTAACATTGACTTTTTTTTTTTTTTTTTTTAAGTGACTTGAACTCTTGCATAATAGGATTTTGGTCCATCAAAAAAAAAAGAAAGAAAAGGGTTTTTTTATACGTAATGTAATTTTGCTATAATGCAATTTCATGTGCTGTCTCAAGGATTGTTACACACACTGTACTTTCTTATCAACAATTGTCAGTAATCACTTAGTGTGGAAGTAGAAATGAGAAATCTCTGGAAACGGTATGTGCCTAACATACACTAGTAGACCTTAACTCCTCTTTAACTACCTAGAGCCGTGCTTCTGTGGTCTCACTTGTAATGGATTAGGTTTGGTCCTACGATTGCAGCACTGCAGAATTATCCCTGCAGTGAGTGTAAGAGAATGAGACCCGAGTGCAGTGCTCTCTGTTTGCAGGCTCGGAGAAGCAGCGAGCAGGGCTTTGCACGTAGGCTGTCCGAGGGAAAGTCTCACTTCCCTGATGCTTGAAGGGACTTGGCATCTTCCACTCTTCCACATATCCACATAAGCATAAAATCTCCTGTGTTCTTATCATTCAGTTTCCCTGCTTTGATTCTGAAGCAGCTGAATCTGATGAGAAGTCAGAAGAAAAGCCCTAAAAAGCTGGTGCAAGGCAAGGACAGATGGGGGCTGCAAGTCTCGTGGGAATTCAGGCACCCAGCAGCGTGTGTTGCACTTCCTGCTGCCTCTCCGACTGTCAAAGACCAATTTATATTTTGCACCTCAATGGGGGATGCCCCATTGCAGGCAGAAGCTTTTAATGATCCTCACTTTCACATGTGCTGCTTTGGAAACAAACTCTCAAGAATAAGGAAGATTTTGCAATGTACTATTCCTATTTAAAAATATAATTCTTACTAGACATTAATATTCTCTCTCTC
>NW_020455566.1:1843020-1900023 GCF_003342845.1 Nothoprocta perdicaria
TATTTTAATGCAGTTTTTTTCTTCTGGGTGTGCACTACCCCTTCCTGTTCCCGTTCTTTTAGCTTTTTCCCTTTTAGCTTTCCCCAGATATCCCTTTCTCTTAAGAATTTTGGTAAACAGTATTAGTGTAAAGAGGATTTTAGTGTCTTGAATTGTGTGAGGAGTGATCCTAGTTTTTGCCAGTTAACAAGTTGCAATAAGATGTTTCCAACCTGCAGTTCATATTTTGCCTAAGCAGGAAGATAGACGATGTGCCACAAGAAAGCTGCAGGTAGCAGGCTGCTTGCCTTGAGTTTGCAGAACCCATGGCATTATAGTAGTTTTAGCCATGGAAGCATTTTCAGAAGTGGAACAGGAGTCATCTTGTTTTCAAGGAAATTGCTCCCCCTGTTTTACTCAACTTACTAGATACCTGGTTAGTGGCATATAAGGGATTTTGACTCTTCTTGGCTCATAAACAGACATTGACGTTACGTATGATGACAGTACCTTGCTAGTGCAATAGTTGATGGTGCAGGACATGACTTTAGCACATGTCTAAGCATGTTGTATGAGATATAGCAAGTGGGAGTTGTCTGATGGCAAATACGAGCAGAACAGTTGGACTGTGTAGAGAAGATAATGTGTTACTGGAGCAAAAACCATCTTTGAAATCTCATACAATAATTGCACGTGGCATTTCACTGGTTAAATTATTGTATTAACAGTAAATTCTCTTTTGTAGCTTGGTTCATGAAAAAAGCTTATTAAGAAGAGAGCAACTAAGAATCTTGCAGTGGTCTGTCCCTTTTGGTGGAGCATCTCCATTCAACCACTTCGGTATCATGGAAATGGAGATGAATTGAAGATAGAAGAGACCTCAAGGAAGGGTTTGGTTTAACCTCCCACTCGAAGCAGCAGCACGTTTGAAGTCTGATCAGGTTGCTCAAGGATATGCTGGCAGATGCCAGGGGAGCAGAGCTGGCCATTGATTTTGATGCAAAGGCCAGACTTTCAGTTGAGAGAAGATAAATGAAGCTCTGTAGCCTCAGGTAGATGGTGCTCATCCTGGATAAGAATCTCTCAGTCTTTTCTCATGGTGTATTAGTAGGTTTAGCTCCCTAGTTTGCCAAGTTTTGTGTAAGTGGAAGACTTCTAGCTAAGATAAGATCAGCTGCAGAGCCTCCCTTGGCAGAATGGAGGCTTGGTTCCTTTCGTGTTCTGGCTGGTAATGCAACGCAGAGATTGCCTGCACACTGCCTCCCTGCTAAGGGGCCTTGCTGAACCTTTCATACAGCTTCCTGGCTCCCTGCTTTTCTCTCTTGCGTCTTTAGCCCGTTTTAGTTCACCGTGTCACGAGTGCAGCGTTCCCTACAGCTGTTTTCCTCCCCTTCTCTCCCCACTGCCAGTGCTTCCCTGCTACGTGTGCTGTGCCCAGGCCCTGCATGCAAGCACGTGGCTTGTGCAGGTCTTCCCCTGGATACGGTTCATTTAGAAGCAGTTTAAACATCATGTTCCTGAAGAAGGTCTATGAAGGAGGTTCCTTTGGGGAGTTTTATATTCTGCTTATCTCGATTCCAAAGCGAAGAGCAGCTATACTTCAATAATGTGTGGAAGTGAGAAGATACCATGCACTGGTCCAAAAGAGCAATTCACTGCTAACCTATGCTTCCCAGAATATTTCCAGAATATCCAGAATAATACACAAAGTATGAATTCAACCTCGCCTCCCTTTCCTCATCATCCCCCTGAGAATCAGGAGAAGCTGCTAACATGAGCACAGCAGTGGTTTTCCTCAGAATGGTCCTCTTGGTGAGCCTCTGAGAGGCTGAATTAACTCTGCATGTCTATAAATCATCAGTAGATTTCTTTTTTCAGTCTGAATTCTAGTTACAGGAATACCTCAAGCCCTCCTCAGCATTCAGATATAGTTGCCTGCACTGCACAAGCATGGGGGAGAGTCTAAGCGAGCAAAACAATATGGATCCATAAGTTTATGTAAGAACAACATATGTGGAATTTTGCTGGAACAAAACCCTTGTGAATGTGAATTGGGAAAAATTGGCAGTTATTAACACCAGCTAATTTCTGACCTTTTTGGATGCATCTTGCCTTTTTGGTCACATTTCTACTGTATTTTTAATCTTCGAGTGTTAAGTGTGAATGTTTCAATTTAGGCACAAAAGATAAGCTTTGCCTTCTGAAAAAAATCGGAGGTGACTAAAGGAACTTGGTGTTTTCTGTGGGTCTCAGCTCTGAGCTACTCCAAAATGCCTAGGACATGGATGACTTAAATTGTTAACAGATGTCTAGTTTTGCACGTGCAAAGCTGATATTTTGCACATCTCTGGAGGAAGAAATTTCAGTAATGATTTAAAGCCAGTCCACCTCCGTTCTGCTCTGCGTTTCCAGCACTGGTGCTGTGTCTTCCATGTAAGTGAATCACAAATAAAGCAGCAGACCCAGTGACCAAGGCAGAAAATTGTGTGTATGCAGATTTGCTTGGGATCCTCCTTCGTTACAGCCTCATGCCCTCACCTAAAGAAACTCAAATATGTGAATCCAGAAGCATCCTGATATGCATAACGTATAAAACATCCTCTTCTTTTCACTGATTCAGAAATACAGAATCCCAAACTGAAATACAGTGAAATACAGATCAACATGTGAGATTTTCCCCCCTATTTTCTTATGAGGCTATAATTAATTTAACAGCTGTGTGTGTCCTTACTCAAGTTTACAGAGAATAACATGCAACTAAAGGAATATTATTGCAGAGTAAGTAGTAACAACAAATATTATTGATGCTTAGGTTGTAGATGTTACAGTACGGGTGCTTTTCTATGTAATACGGACCCTGAAGCAAGTGATGAAAAGAACTTAGCAAGTAGATCATTTTAGAGTGGGGTGTGTCCCATCAGTACAGCTCATGATTAATTAATTCTAATGCCAATTAAGAAAGTACTTTTTTAAATCAGATTCAGCTTTTCCATTTACAATTTCAAATCTTTCCACTGAAATCTTGCTATAGAAATAAGCGTATTTAAAAGAATTGACTCACAGGGCACTGCAGTCCTTGAAGATCAACCAAAAGTCAACATGATAACAAAATTGATGAGTTCAGTGAGCGCATTTGTGTGCCTTAAACTGAAGTGTGTGTTCGGAAAGAGCATGCCCTGTGAACTGGACATCCATGAAAGCAACACACCTGCTAAAAGAATAACATTTTGGTGCAACAAGCTTATCTGCTTAACAGCTTTCTACTGCAGTTAACATATGCAGCAAATACACTTATTTAATGTGACAATCTGCTCGGATAACCCTTTTTTTGAGTGGAGTTATGTAATCTGGAGCTAGTAGAGTTGTATTGAGAGAGAAATTATTTAATCTCTTGTTCACCCGCAGTGCCAGCAGCACTGCTTCCTCCTTTTTTCAGCACTTCATGTCCACTTGTAAAGGATCTGCACAAACCGGGGGCTCTGGAATCCTTAAATTATCGCCGTGTCTGAGAGCACTGTTGCTGTTTGCAACAAAGAAAGAGAAATCGGAAGAAATTCTGAGGGAATTCATGTGGCACCAGAGCTTGAGAGCATTAGACCTTGTTAGGCTGAGTTGGCAGTTGCACGAAACGAAGTGAGTGTTACGGGCCCTGGCCATGGACTCTCCATAGAATCACAGACTCTTAAAGGTTGGAAGGGACCTCTAGAGCTCATCTAGTCCAACCTTAAACTGGTTTAAAACCTCAGACTGGTTTGCTTCTCCATAGACTGGTTTGAGGCACTGGAAAAGTGTCTCAAAGCCCATGGTGGCTCTACACTCAGTGCCTCCAATGGGCTTCTGAGTCACAGCAAGCTCCAGGGTCACCGTTTTGGGGCAATGTTAAGCCATGAGTTTCTCCATTCTGCTGGCCTGTCCTCCCTCTTCTCCCAAGAAGTTCTTAAACGTAACGAGACAAAGCTCTCTGTTGCTTTGTGTATTCAGTGCCTAGCACAGTGTGACCCTGTTCTTGGTCATCTCTTCGGTTCCTTCCATGTCAACGTTACAGTTTATTTACAGTGGTGATGCTGAGAATGCCTAAACAGGATCTATTACAGTCCACTGCAAAGGGTGTTGACTCAACCCTGCCTGTTCAGGAGTCCACTGCAAACACATCTGAAGTGATGTGAGGATCTGCGTAGGGAACGGGACCTTTTCCTTCCTCCTGAGAACACAAAGCCGCCTTTCACTGCATGTATCATTGGGTGTCTGGACAACAGGGAAAAAGCGTGTAGGAAAGGTCAGAGGACAAAGAGAGCAAGCAAAGAATTCATTTCCAGCTCCGTTCCCCCCTCATTGAAAGAAAATGACAAGTGCCAGCTGGTGCAGAACACCTCGAAGGGGTAATGCTGTCCCTCTGTGTGCTGAACTCGCAGACTGTGGAGGCTGCAGCACCCACATTTCCCTCGGGTGATGATTGACACGCTCTCACTGGTGTTCCTGGGATGATTATTCTCGTCCCTGTGCTGTTCAGCGGCCAGCATTGCTCATAAAAAGCAGATCGGAGCAAGTCGCTCTGCTTCCCCGGGTGAGTAGGGGAGAGATTGAGCTGATTGATGACCCTTGGCTGTTTCCTGATGTGGCAGTTGGTTTTTATGATGTCATTAGGAGGCTGTAGTCGCATTAAGGAATCCCTCATGACATCATAAAGGACTTGATATTTCTCTAATGTTATTTCAGCAGAGTGAAGTTTGGGCATTTTACAGTCTTTGCTTTCCCCATAGAGTTAGGAGCTGTCTGGCTGCAGCCTGGAAGAAATGCAAAACTAGTCAAATGCTGGCTTCAAAAGTTATGGTTGAAGAATGCTAATATATTTGGCTCTTCCCGAGCACATAGCACCTTTAGGTGGAATACATGATGTGTTTATAAAAGTTGACATAAGTGTATGCGTAGCCTCATGCAAAAAATGAAGCTTTACATTTTTTTGGTGCACTACCACAAAGCTACTGTTTTTCTGGACACTTTTAACAGTAACATGAGAGGCAAGTGAGCCATTTACCTCTGGAAAAGAAGACAGAAGCTCTGGCTTCTTACTAAGGGAATCTAGGGAGAGAATGCTAGATGCTCTGCTGAAAGAAAAACAAGTATTTCAAAGAATTTGGTATAGGTGGCGAGAACACAATGGATGCCACAGCCACCAGTGCCTTCCTCTCTCGGCACAGTTCATAGTATGTGGCTTCTGGTGCTCTCATTTGTCCTCGTTCACTGTGGGAGCACAGCTCTGGTTCATTTGCTTGGTGTCCTCAGAGAGTACCTACATTTATTTTTAAGATGCATCACTATAAATTTTGCCTTCTGCATGAGGCAAAATTTGTTTTTGTCTAAATAGCAATAATAACAGTATTTATCGTTTTAGGGCGTCGTTATTACTGATCAGTGACTTTGGAATAGTCTTTAGGAAGCCCACTAAGTGACCAAGTGCTCCAAGACCCACTGAAATGTAGTAAAAATTTCATCTTTACCTTGAACAGATGCTTTCAAAAATTCTTCCTGTGGCCTGCAAGATCCCTTTGGAAAGGGGCTTTGGGCTGTTGACTGCTATAAAAGGTGTAGACATGGGTACCCAAAAGGAAAGATAGAAAGCTCCAGAATCTAAGGTGGTTTGCCATTTAAACAGTAAGCTGAAATAAAAACTTCCTTATAGAGAATTATCCAAAATAATAACTTCACTCTGATACCCCAGCAGGATTTCCTGACAGGATGGATGAGGGGAAAGGAGAAGCTTAAGTGACATTAAATCAAAGGTAAGTATCAGCTGTCAGTCAGGGAATGGCACCAGGCCAGAGAAGCACTCAGGAGAGGTCTGCCTGTCCAGCCTTCCTTCCCTCCACACTTTGCATATTTGTCTTGAAACGACATCATTTATTATCAAGTAATTTTGTTTTTTTTAACATGCAACTCCATTCTGAGAATGAAAATACCTTTTAATAGAACAGACTGTCTGGCAACGCACTATTTGTCCTTACCATTTCAAGGCCTCAGCATCCAGTAGAATGGCAGTTTTTGTCTTCTCTTACTTGAGAAGAAAAACATTTTTGTAATTTTGAAAAAATTGCTCACGTGGATGTTATTAATAGACCTATGCTATGAAATTACTGCATATACTCCACATATAGCGTCTGTTCTTTTAAACCTGCTTGATGTAAGAATCCCAGAGACACTGATGGAGCATCTGCATTTCAAGAGGACTTCAGGGGATATCTCTAAGAAACCTCTAATCTCTGCTAGAGGAGATGGAAGAGGAATAAGAGTGCTCGTTTATGTGCAATGAGCACTTGATCATGTCAGCTGGTTCTGAAACGCTTTTTCATTTTCTGGCATGTTGCAACTATTACGTGGGACCAGTCTGTGTCAGTCGCTTGCAGTTAAATTCTGGGATGTTACACAGCTTTGCACTGGGTTGGATTTGTGACATGTCACCCAAGATGCATAAAAGGCTTTTTAAAAAACACAGAATAAAAAGGAATCCTGTTGTTTCTACTACGTTTCAAATGCTTGATGCTGTCCCTGTGTAAGAGGCTGCTCTCAGGTCACAGCATCTCCTTCAGATACCTTTGCCACCAGCTTTTGGGTTGCTGTCTGCCCCTTCCCTGTGTCTTGGACATGAACTGGACATGTTTTTGTATCAGCTGCTTGCAGTGCCACAAAGGGAGGAGCTGAGGAGGAGTCTGTTTTGTAGAAACGTTGGTCTGGGGCCCTCAAACCCACTTCTCTGCTGTGGCAGGGTCCGTAGTGTCGATTAACATCCCTGGTAGCTCAGCCTGCTCCTTGGCATTGAGATATTTTACTTTCTTTTCTTCAGTTCCCCAGTTTCTCTCCTGTCAGGAGATGCAGGGAAGCCAGGACAAGGGTGTGCGTTTCAGAAACACGGCAGAGGATCAAAGTGCCTGCAGTGCTGCTGAGCACGCTCCTTTCCCAGCCCTCATGGTGCTTTGGCACCTTTTGCCTCTCTGACAGTGCCCTCCTGATGGCAGCAATGCTAAGCGTGTGGCTCCTGGGCTCTTGCAAGACCTGGTGCAGCGTATTTGAATTCTTGTCATCCATAAAAAACCCAGTCTGCCTGAGAGCTTCCCCTGAGCTCCTGCCCCGGCTGCCCGTGTGGCTGCGAGCGGTTCATCTCCACAAGAGCTGCCCGTGGCCGGCACAGTCACCCCTAGCAAATCCGCCCCCGGAGCCCGTGCCCTGCTCCTCGCTGCACCCACACGGACATGAGGCTGTGCTGGCAAAGGGCAGGGCCCGCGAGAACCGGGGAGCCCCTGCAGGTTGTGCCGCATCCTTCTCTTGCGGCCAGGTACTGCAGGTAGGCTGAACAGGGCTTGGAGACTGGTCACCAGCTCTCTGTTTCCCTGGAGCCGGTCCCCTGGGTGTGATACCACCTCTGCTGCTGTCCTGGTCGGGTCTCATACTCAGGTAGGCTGGGGCTTTAGAGGGCAGCTGAGAGGCAAGGGGGACCCCAGCCCCTGAAGAATGCACTGGTGTGCGTATACAGGATGATGTACTGGGAGGATGAACAGAACGGAGGGTGCTCAGAGGGGTTCTGCTACCTGGGGTCATTGGTGCCTGTGCTCTTTCTTTCTTTTTTTCTGTATCACTGACTGAAGGTCTCTTTGCCAGGTTGCACCACCCTGGACATGTCCAGAGATGTCCCAAAGACGGAGGTGGGAAAGGGCGAGAGGGAGAGTTGCCTGTAGCCTGGGATAGTTATCTGTGTGCTTTGAACAGAGCAACCGAAGTACCTCTGGGGTTTTGCTTTCACACAAGTTCATCCAGTTCACCCACTTGCGCTGCCTGTTATTAATAGAATCGTTAGCAGGTTCACTCCACAGCTCCTAGGGAAGGTGTGCACATGGGTGGCAGCTGAAGACAGAAAGTATCTGATTTTATCTCCTCCTTGGCTCATCTTCCCAGGTGCACTGCTCTGGAGATAATAACGCAGCAGCTTCCCAGCGGGATGGGGCGGCCCGCCCTGGCTGGGGGCTCAGGCCGCGCTCCAGCCCCGTGTGCAGGAGGTGTCCTGGCCGCCACGGGTGTCACGGAGTGACACCACTGTGGGGCACGTCCATCCTCAGCCCGGCTCTGGGCTGCTTCACTCATCCCCTCCTTTTGCCTCTTCTTTATCCCCAGTGACTGCCCACGTGGATGGGAGCTCCTCAGGGTTTCTGCAGGTGGGTAGCGAGGCTGGATGTGGCTGCAGCACACGCAGGTAGACGTGAATTTACTTGAGCGTAGCTGCCCCGGTGCCAGCAGCTGGGTAGGTGGAACCAGTGTCTTGGTGCACATACAGCAAAACTCACCCTGACCCGGCCGTCTGGGGAATGGATCACGCAGTGATCGTAAGGACAGACTCCTCCTGGTTTTAGCATATGCAAGGAGGAACAGGTCTGTTGAAGCTGAGCACTTGAGGCTGAGCTTTGTGGTATGGGCTGGTGCATCTGTGATTCTCCCCAAATAGGGAGGCCGAGCACGATTTTTGAAAGATAGGAAGATTTTGGAAGGTCCAAGCCTGCCGGTGGAGAGTGGGGAAGAAAGGAAACAGAGGAGGGAGTCTCTTAAAGCAGCCAGAGTTCCCCAGCGGCCTCAGTGCCGTATGCAGTAATGTCATGTACAGTGGTGTGCACAGGGCCTTATTAGTGTGGACTCCACCTGCGACCTCCTTCCCTGCCTCTCGAGGGGAGGCTGCAAGGTGAGCAGTTCATTACTGAATGCTCCCTTCTCCCTCACATGCAGATAGTGATCTTAATATAGCTGTTGAGCCAAGGGTGCCTTTGAACTCAGACCTAGCAGAGCGGGTGGAATCTTCTCCATCTGATTCATATCCAGAGCTCCTGCTGTTTACCCAAGCCTTTCGGGTGGAGGCTTTGGGCTGAAGAGCTTGTGGGAACAACTCCCTTCAAGTTCTAGCTGCAATCTGAAGGCTGTGGTGTGGGGAGAAAAACAGGGTAGCCAGGCTGGCTTCAAAGGGAGTCTTCTCCCCAGAGCAAGCACAGTTCTGACCCTGTTTAACACCAGCTCTCTCACACAGGAGAAAGATTAATACGTAGAGCATCTGGGGCGCACAGGAAAGCTCAGCAAGTCCCTCTCTGCCTGAACGGGGCAAGTGCATGTGTTTTTTTAAGCACGCTCTTCAGTGCTGTTATGGTAAGGAGGACGAGTGGTGTTTTTTGCATCAGGGCTTCCAAGTTTTCGCAGCCAGTTTTGCAATGATAGTTTTAGCAATCCCGTGTGCTCTGTGCCCTGGGTGACCCTTCAGCAAGTTAATACTTCCAGATTTACCTCCGAATCAATTGGCTAGAGACCTCTGGCCAGCACAGCAGTGCTTTAGCTTGTCAGGATGTCTTCATTAGAATTTTCATTGCAACTTTAGAGGATGAAATAAGTTTGGCTTCCAGCCTGGTGACTTGTCTCAGTCACCTATGCTTTTAGCCTGTGTTCAGGATGAGCAAGAACGTCTTACTCAGTGGTAATCGTGTCATCTTGGATTTTTAAACCTCACCTTTATTCCTGGCAAACCAACATCTAATTAGGTTGATACTATTAGCTCATAAAATATCCAGTGCATTTATCAGTTATTAATGTCTGTTGCTGATATATGAGTCTATTTGACTTGAACAAAGAGAAGCGTGCACCTTGTGCACTGCAGATGAGGCAAGCATTGCTCTGGTTAACGGCTGGGCAGATAGTGGCCCGATAGTCTCAGCTCTGCCCCTAGAAAGCGTAGCACAAGTGGAGCAGTTTGTTGGGCTCTGCGTTTTCGGGCCTGGGAGTCCAGCCAGCTCTGGGTATATCGTGTTCACACATCTACCAGAAGATTAGAAGGTACCATGGGAGCTCTTCAGACTTGCTGTGCTGTACAAATTCGAGTATTATCCCTGAGCAGGAAAAAAAAGAACCAAAAGTAAAAAGAACATGCCCAGCTCATGTCCGTGTCGTGTCATCCAACAGATGTCCAGGAACCCAGGTGCAATTCAGTGGCTGTTGGCTCCATGTGCAGGGGGGGTCGCCTCCGTGGACCTGGGCCCTGGGATTGCAGGGGATGCTCCATAAACAGCAGCTCAGGAGTTCTTTGGGCCATAAAGCAAGTCCCTTTTCCAAAGGATTTCCAGAGTGCATTTTTTAGTGCACCCTAATGTATAATAGTAGCAGGAGCACTCTGCAAAAGGCAGGAGCTCACCAGATAAACTTTGGAATAAAGCAAATATTAAAGCTTATTTATAGTTCTGTGTTCTCCTTCCTGTTTATGAGACTTTGACATATTTAGCTTTTATTTAGAAATTATTAGTCCCCAACTGGGCTCAGATGTCTCATCTCCTTTTTGAGTTATGCGCAAGGAAAAATAGTAGAGCAGTGATGCCTCTTGACTGATGCCTTTGCATCTTTAATTTAATAAGTTTATGAGCGCTTCTAGAGGACTTCTTACCATAGCACCTGCCTCCCCGCAAATCCCGTGTTTTGAGAGTGTTCATCCAGTGCTGCATTTCCTCCTAGTGTGGGTCCCATTGTTCCCAACCCTGTGATGTTTGGCATTTAGAATAACAATATTAATAAGCGATATTTATTAATATACTCCCCCTAAAAATAGAATTAATTTCCCTTGAATGATCTTTTTGCTTGGTTGGTCTTGTTCTGACAAGATGCTGTGTAATATCAGGGTAGGAGGTCCCTATTTCCCCTTCTCCACAGAGCAAGCAGCTCTGGCCGGGCTTCCCGGCTCCTTCGATGTGCTGCAGGAGGGAGAAGCTCCCCATGGAGACCTGCGCCTCCTCTCCTGTTGCTTTGCACAGAGCTCTTCTCTCTCCTCGCCCCTCACACTATTTCTTTTTCAACAGCAACTCCCTTGTCATAACACAGCAGGAATGTGCAAGTCTTGTGAGCTGGGGGGAAGCTTGGAGCCCGCGTGCGCCGTGCTCCGGCATTGGCCAGTGGAGGCAGAGCACCTGCTGCCCAAGGAAGCAGCAGGGATTGGAAGCACAAGGCCTGGCCTTTGCAGAGGCTGAGCACCTTCGTCCGTGCCTTGAGCGCCACGGCTGCTCTGCCGTGTCCCTGCGCGAGGGCCTTGCTCCGGTGTGCTCCTCGGGCCACCCAACATGTGCCCTGCTGGGAGAAGTCTCCTCTTGTTCCAGGGACGTTTGCTGCTGTCTGCAGGGATGCGCTAAGGCCTGGCCCTGGGCTGCACTGTGCAGCCCCGTGCGCTAAAGCCTGGCCCCGCGCTTCTCCATGAAGCCCTGTGCACTAAGGCCCGGCCCTGGGCTGCACTGTGCAGCCCCGTGCGCTAAAGCCTGGCCCCGCGCTTCTCCATGAAGCCCTGTGCACTAAGGCCCGGCCCTGGGCTGCACCGTGCAGCCCTGGGTGCTAAGGCCCAGCCTTGGGCTGCTCCATGCAGCCCCGTGCACTAAGGCCCGGCCCTGGGCTGCACCATGCAGCCCTGTGCACTAAAGCCTGGCCCTGGGCTGCAGCGTGCAGCCTGGCTCTGTGCCCGTGCCGGCCCCTTCCCTCTCCCTGCTCGCCGGCCTCCTGCTCTCCCGGGGCAGCTCCAAGGGCCCCGCTCTGCTCCGCGTGCTCGCCCAGCAGCGAGCTGCGGACCGCGGGCGCGAGGCCGGCGCGGCAAGGCCGGCGGCTGGCGGCAAATTCCGGCTCGCCTTTTCCACCGCCGCTATCGGGGAATCTGCTGAAAAGCAGGATGCCGCCGCCGGAGAACTAATGAGTTTTCATCAAACGTTCGTGCTTGCCCCTGCGTGTATGAGAGAGCGCGCAGAGCAGCCGCGAAGGGCGGCCGCCGCGTGGGCAGGGCGGCAGCGGAGGGCTTGAGCTTTCCCTGCACCAAAACGGGCCGTCTCCGTCCCTCACGCTTTGCCAAAGTTTCCTTCCCTTTCTCTTGAAGAATATTGCCAAGTAAATGCAAGGTTTCAAATGCCTTCATTATTTAGATTTATTCATGAGATTCCCACTTGATATTTCTGCATTGGGAAAACAGTTTGTGCATACTTATTGGTGAATTTTTATGTGAACTTTTGAAATTTACTCTGCGTTAATTACTTAACTGTTGTAGAGCGTTTTTCTTCCGATATTGAACAGAGATATACAAGTCAGTAACGTAATATGTCATACAAATGCCAAATCCTTCCCAAATAACTCACTTCAAGACTTGGTGACAGTATATGAATGAGTTCTTATACACATACATTCATGACTTTGTGAGTAGATAAATAAATAGGTCCCCAATGACCTGCTGCTGCTGGGGCAGTGGCATCCAAGCAAGCCTGTGTGCAGGGAGGCACTGCTCAGTGTATGGGATGTGCTGGGTGATTGTTTTCCCTCCGTATTTTTGTATTGGGTGTATATGCTCCTGACCTTGTTAATGCACAGGCTAGAATAGCCCGAGGTTGGGCCGTATTATATACTTTTCTTGTCTTTTTAAATGAACTGCTAATTATATATTTTGGTGAAAGAACTAGAGGAACAAGCAGGCCACAGAGCCAGTAAAGGAAGCTGCTTAGTGCCTGTGAAGCGTTTGCTAACACGTGTGTTATCTCCCCTTCGCTATCTCTCTGGTGTACACAAACCTTTCTGTTGGTTTCCTGTGCCTGTATTAATGCCCTCCTTCGTATCCTGCTTTCAGTTTGTTCCTGTCTTCTGCCTAGGCCTGCTGATGTACATCCTCAGTTGGTCCAACTGCTGATTCCCATCAAGGAAAACTTAGTTTTGCAAGAAGAGGTAAAAAGGCAGACAGAGGAGAGCAAAAAGCATGAGCTGAGGTCGAATTGGATGAGGAGTTTGGGCAAGAAACTCAGAAAAGGGCAGGATCCTTCCTCTTAAATGCAGGTTTTTCCTGTGTGACCCTTGAGGCAGCTCTGAGCCGCTGTGGGAAGGCTGATGCTGGAGACAGGACAGTGATAACCAGCCTGTCTGCTATCAAAAAGCTCCGCGGGGATGGAATGGTATCAAAACACTGGCATATTTCATTTTTCACCTGACTTTTTGCTGAGTCCATCAGAGACCATGCAGGAGCTGTGTCTCCAGCTCAAATAAAAGCTGTCTGCTTAATTATTACCAATTTGTGCAGCCTGCCTAGGATGCATGCCGAATGCATTTCCGCGGAGGTGCGAGCTGGTCCGTGTTGCCCGCTGCTGTTCAGCAGGATGCCCCCTCACTCGGGCATCTTCTCAGGGTGTTGCTTGTGCTGAGGCCACGGGGACGTCTCTCCCCGCTGTGCTGTGATTATTATTATTATTATTATGGGGAACTATTTTTAGCTTGGGCAGAGCGAAATCTCGTACTTCACCACCACGATACAGCTCTGTATCCATAGAAATCTGTTTCTGAGAGCTCATGTTTAAAAACATAGGCAAATGGATCATTAGCTGTTTTAATTATCTCTGTCTGCTGTGGCAATTACTCAAACTTTTTGCAAGGCAGCAAGCGAGTGTAAGAGTGATTGTCGAAGGTGACTTTTAGTAGAAATAAAAACATGTTGGGGACTCTTTTCTTAGAGCAATTTGGTGCTTTGCTAATGCCTCTGCCAGCACAGAGCTCTGAGGAAGAGGCGGGTCAACGTGCATCATCCCATGGTCAGTGAACAGGCTGGGACCTAATGGGTATAACAGCAGAGCAGACATTCACAGGTTGTAGATGGCAACTAAAATCCTTTAAAAGAGTTCTTGTTCTCAGTCCCCAAAAAGACTTGGGTAAAGAGACCCGTCCTTGCAGATCTTCCAGCTGAGACACGTTGATCACTTTCAATTTTAAAATGAAGCAGAAGAGTATTTGTGCATCAAATAAAATTTGATAAAATTCTGCACAGCTCCTGTTACTTGGATATTGGGGAAGAGAAAGATAGGGCAACAAAGTTTGCCTGGTACAGATTGGGTCATGAATATTCATCATTAAAATGAGTCAGCATTTGCATAGCAGCTCCACCCACTAGCCTAACTGTGACAGCCTTTGCCAATGAAATGCCACACGAAATGGACAGAAAATGAAGCAATGTGCCATGCAGCTGATTCCGTGAGTTTAAGCAGACAGAAGTCATACATCAGCGAGCCTCGGTCTTGGGAAGCAAGATTTTTCAGCAGACGCTGTATCTGGATAGACTTTCTCATCCGGACTTCCATCCCCGCTGCCTTCATCCATAAGTGTTCCCAAGAGGGCTGCCTGGCACAGGCTTTTGCTAGGTCTGGCTTATTTAGTACTTTTCTAGTGTTATTTGCCCCCGTGCTGGCTCATGTTGCTTTCCCTGGTACCAGGGCACCTCGAAATCCTTTGCTGCTGGTTTAATTACAAGCGTTAGCTGTTTCTCTCCATGTAATTACTAAAATGAATGGGGAAAGCAGAGATGAGAGAGTGTAAATTCCCTTCACACAGAAATGTAATTACGTCTGCAGGCATCTTTCCAACCTCTGTGTAGGTTATGTAAAGTTTTGTGTATGTGTTTATGAGGATATTTGAGGATGGTAATGAGGTAAGTGAAGATATTTATGTTTTTCCTTCTTGCTTTCACAATTTATTCATTTGAGACATATTTTATAAGGGGGTTCTGATTTAGGCAGATTGGTATCTCTTCCAGGGACAAGTATATCGGCTTCAGAAACCAAAGAAAAGAGATGATATCACTATTCCAGTGCACATGCACTATAGGCAAGTCGCTGGTGTGCTGCTGATCTTCTAAAGTCACTGGAAGTGCAAAGAGCCTTTGAGGGACCTCTCAAAAGGCATGACAATAGGTAGCACCTGGGTGTCTTGTCTTGGCGGATTTGCCTTCGCTGTGAAATAAATCCAGTTGTCTGCACCTGATTTCTTTCAGCAGTTGGGCTCACTTCAGTGCAAACCACCACGTTTCCCACCTCTTGATTTCTGCCGTGTAGGAGGCTGAATGGTTCTCAGTGCTGTGGTTAATGTGTCTTGGTCCTTTTGGGCTCCCCGTGACAGGAATCGAGAGAAAAGCCTGGGATACAAAGGTATTTGAGCGGAGCTAGCTTGCGTGCATGTTGCAGAGTGGTTGTAATAGCCTCTTAACTAATTGCGTTTAACCAAGCTTTATTCCTTGTCTCCTGCACGGGCACATAGCCTGGTTGTCACGGGGCAGAAATCGGGTTGAAGAGGTTCTGTTGCTGGATAGCACTTGAATAAGGGATGGATTTGTTGTGTACCTAAACTTAGACAACTCACACAACAGATTGCTCTTTGGAGATTTCTCAGGGAAATTAAGAGTTGACTGAAAATAAGATACGGAACAAGAAATAGTTAAAGAAATGCTTGGCTTTTTTGAAAAGTCTTTGCAAGATTTCTGTGAGCAGGAGCTCTTGAGTAAAACAAATTTGTGTACCATGTTTTAGTCAACTCTTAAAGAAATGATAATTGCCCCTCTGTTGAGTTGAATCGAATGTCCTTACAAAGGCAGGGTTGAAATAAATACAGCATTGATGTGCATTTAATTGTGCCGTGCATTGTGTGCGTAATGCAAGGCACAATTAAACTTTTTGTTCCCTAAAATCTCAGATTATGTATAGAGATAGAAAGTGAAATGCAGCCTCAGAGAGGTCAGTGGCAAATTTCTGTTCAATATCCCAGTCTTTGTGGGGGATGTTGAGTACAAATGTCATTGGTTGTGTAGCATGCAACACCAAAGGAACATTGTAGTGGTGCTGTGGTCATGAAAATATTGCAAAAGTTAAATTCCACAAAGGATGCTTTCATATTTTATGCC
The DNA here is from genome assembly GCF_003342845.1 of Nothoprocta perdicaria. Lineage (NCBI taxonomy): Eukaryota > Metazoa > Chordata > Aves > Tinamiformes > Tinamidae > Nothoprocta > Nothoprocta perdicaria. The sequence continues at coordinate 1,858,736 of NW_020455566.1, forward strand.
TCATGGGAAAACAAAACTGATATAATTTTGAAAACTCTAATGTAAGATGTGTGCTAATGTGTCAAAAATGAGCAAAATGTACTTAATAAGTTCCTACCAAAATGCAGGTAAGGTTTTCCAGTCCCACGTGCTGTTTGTGCTGCCTCTGCATTCTGTGCTGAAAGTGTTTGTTTCCCGTATTTGCCTAATTTGGGGGTTTTGTCGTGAGTCATGCGATGTATCAAAAGGAAGTTTTCACGCAAGACGCAGCGGTTTGTGAGATTTGTGCGACAAGGCTGGGTAAAATTCAAATGACTCTGTGATTTAATCCATTTGGAACTATGGCACTAAATCACCGTAGCTGCTGCTGACATACCAAGCCACAGAAACCTGGAAGCCGATGATATAAGTTTATCTGTGTATCTACAGGTGAAAGCTCAGACAGCCTTGAATTGCAGTGAGAACTGTGTGCCTCTGTTCTGAATATATTTAGGGAAGGAGCGGGATTTGCTTCTCCAAACGCTCCAAAAAGCAGCTCTACATGCTGCTTTCCCCTTGAAATAAATTGTCTCCAAGGTCATGCTGTCTTTCAAAATATCTTCTGCTAGGAAATTCCCCTTTTATTTCCAGTGATCCAGGCCACAACCTTATTAATTCAAGAAATGCAGATCAAGTAACCATAAGTTATGGCCAAGCTTATGGTCTTTAGCTCAATATCCATATGAAATAGATATGGAAACTATATCGAGTAGTAAAGCAGAACAGGCAGGCAAATCATCCAGATATCTACTAGTCCTGACAGAATAGCATTTTTACTTTTTCAGTATAGGTTTATTTTCAGTTAGCTTGTAATTTCAGTGGCGCTGAATAAGGCTCTTGAGGAGAGCGTGTAGCTGCTGCCATCAGCACGGCCAGAGCCTGGCAGCCTCTACAGAGGCTCCCAAGGGAAAGAGGCCAGGGAGCCCCTGCTGCCTCCTTGGCCGTGGGACAGGACAGGGCTGCGCCTTGTCCTTGGGCTGTCCAAGAGGCACTTTGGGATCCAGAGATGTTGGAGCCTGGCACCGTTCAGCATCCTTTACAGTGGCTTAAAAATTGATAAAAAGAAGCAGAGAGCGAAAGGCTCCGTTTGCTGTGCCAGGTGATACTTGGTCTCGGTGGGCCTGAGCTCCAGCTTTGCTCAGGGTTAGCCTCTGAGGCAGGGAGCGTTTGTGCAGGGGATGGGAGTGGGAAATGCAAGTTTCGGTGCAGTCTCTCTAAGCCACCAGATACGGATTCAGCAATTTGACTTGAAGCATTTACCTGCCACACAGAATTATGCACGGGAAGCTTCTGACTGGAAGAAATACTGTTTAATGTTACGGGTCTGTTCTGTTCTGCAGTGTGTCTCTGTGGCAGCTGCGCTGAAGTGCAGCTCCTGCGCGCTCCGTTTCATGCCAGGTCCTCCACCGTTCCTGCCACATGGAGCAGGACTGCGGAGACAGTTCCACTCATTAAGCACATCCTGCTCTTGAAATCCATTTTCATTATTTTATTTTGGATAAATGAATAAATAAGAGACTCCGTTATGATAAATGGAGCACTTGCAGCACCTGTAATGCACAAATTACCGCTGAAGAGGGAATTTGAAACGTCTCCATGTTTCATAATGAAGTTTTAGGCGATTCTGTCGTCACTTTGCTGAGCCAGGTCGTGTCTGGGAGGTAATACACGATAGCTTCCCTTTCATATTTCAGGGCAGAGGAGAGGGGAGCCAAACGTGAGCAGGTGGAGGGAAATTCCTGCACTTAGGGCATTGCTGAGGCTGCGTGTGAGGAGAGCAACCCAAGTGCGGGGCTCCTGAGAGCCCCCAGCCCCGCTGCCCTGCACGTGCAGAGAGCAGCTGGGGACCCAAACCGGCCCCTGGACCGGCAGCGCTTCCCCAGCAAAACCCAGTTCTTTCCTCCGGTCCCTCTCGCGCGTACCAGCTGCGCGCCTGGGAAAGGCGAAGCCTGTGGAAAGGCTCCAGTAAATTGTAGGTGTGGAGAGAAATGCCTGGAGAGCACAGCGAGCTCGTGCAGTGCCAGCCCTAGCCGCTGCCTTATTAAATTTGAGATGAAAGGCCTCAATCCCCTCCAGTGTCTCTGCAGACAGGGCCATGTTGAACTTCTTGAAGCCCTGCAAGCTGCTTTACTTAGTTTGGGGAAGTTAATGCCTTAAGATACCTGCTTTAAGGTGAGGGGACCCTTTAGAGCAGCAGGCTGTCTGAAACATCACAGGAGCAATCGTGGGGTGAAATTTCTTGTGTGTATGAAGGGCATCTTGGACCTTTCAGGCACTTATTGGGTGTCCTGCTGAACTGGCTATTGAGGGAAAACCCAGCCGTAAAGCCTGGCTCTGTCAATGAACGCCCTGCACAAATGCTGCAGACTCCTGGGTGTCAGGCGGATGCACTGCTGATCAGATGTCATGCCTCCTTCTCCAAAGTCCCTACTGTGTGGCTGCCATAGAAATTCCCATATGATCCTGCTATGGGATGAGTTTGCTGCATTTTCCATCTCGGATGAGTGTAGCGCCTCATCCGACCCCGCTCCGATGGGCATCGGTGGGAATGCTCACTTGCAATCCTATCATAGTAAAGGCTGAAGTCTGTGTTGGGTACTGGGCAATAAGGGACGAGGGGCAGGCAGCTTGGTAGCGAGCAAGCTGGTTGGGGTACTTCTTAGCAAGCCTTTTTAAGTTAGTTGTAGAGCTCGGAGGCATTAGTTGCCTTCTGCCAGCTCAAATAATCTCACCTGCTTGGCTTTGAGCGGCATCCACCCAGGAGTTGCATCCTACATGAAGGAGGGAAGGAAGAAGATGTATTTTCACCTGGGATTTGGCATAAAGGACCTGCAGTTATCCTGGTATCTTCAGCGAAATGGTGACGACTTCTTTATTGGATCTGTCCATGCCAGACTTATGGCAGACACTGCCCTCCAAACGTAGCCTCTGCTGCTGCAGCAAAACTTGGCGGGGAAGCCAGAAAGCATCTGGGGATCCTTCTGCCTCTGAAGCGTTAGGGGATCCTCTCTTGTGTCTTAGCTATGTGACCAGCTGTGTGACCTGTTCAAAAATCACTAGATTTATTTTTAGCAAAACAAAAATATTTGAGTGCTTAGGCAGTGAAAGAGGACTGCGTCATGGCCGTTCTCCATTTCTATGTTCAGTTCCCCCCACACCGGTTTTCTACATGCAAGGCCAGATTTGTGAAGGAAAATCCTCCTCTTATTGCAAGGAGTCTTTTTTTTCTTTAATCGTAATAATTGAAAGTGGGATGAAGCAGATATAAGAAAGCTGGTGCTTCCTCTGCCTATGGTGCCTCCCAAAACAGAGTTCCTGCTCACTTGAGTAACTGGCTGGACGTTTTGCTCCCTGCAGCACAAAATGTGTTTTCTCTTCTGCTCTACCTGCTGTTGTGTTTACTACTACAAGTAATACAATGCTAACCGAGTGAAACAAAGTCCTCTTTGAAGTGCATCAAGCCATGCATTTCAAAGAGGAAATGGATCGTGGCAGATTGGCATTGCACTTGGGTGGCATTTGTCTTGCAACGCTGAGATGTCTCTTGTGTGTTTCTAGACTTACTTCATTCGCTCTTTTAAAGGCCCTTTCGCTGTTTTCGGAATGTTCCGGGCAGAAGCGCAGAGCCAGGGCTGTATGTGCGTAAATGGGAGCACACTGGGCGCAGTTGCAGGTGAAATTCCTGGTCCCACGAGTGCGGCGGCACCAGGCACTTGGCAGATAGCGCTGTCTGGGAGCACCGTGTGCTTTTCCCGCAGGCTATTCCTTATATATCCACACAAGGGAAACTCCCAGCGAGCAGCCGCTTCCTTAACCCTCTCGCAGGCCCTCTGAAGATTCATCTTTGATGCCTGCGAGTGGCTGCCAGCTGGCAGCGCCGCCCTTGCTGAGCAGCCGCTGGTGCTTCGTGTGCACGGCGCTGCCCGCGCGGCCGCTTCCTCCTCCTCCCTGCCCTGCAGTCGGGCTCCTCCGCCTGCTGCATCTTGTTCCCACCAGCTTGGCGAGCACTTGGGGACAGCGACTGCTGCTATTTATTATAGCGTGTCTGCGTGGCCCCTGGCGCAGCAAGGGGAGTGCTGCTCATTAGAGCCACCCTGTCCCTCAGGGCTTTGGAGGATCAATACAGCTGTGCCACTAATAAGGAACACAGCTGGCATGAGGTATTTTCATATTGAACCTCAGCTTGGAGTCGCGGGCTGCTGTGAAAACATACTAGTATTCTCACAGCTGTTTTGCTGCAAGCAGACTTGGGGTTTAGTTCTCCGTTAAAATATTGGGTGTGCCTCACCGTCTTAGTCATAAATAATAGGAATAATATAGATAAATAGCCAGCTAGGTCCAGTATTAGCAAACTTGCTTTGGTTTTCAAGAATTCTGAAGTTGGGAAAAGCGCTAAGGATACTTTACCTCTAATTCAGAATGATGCCGCCTCACAAATTATATTAAAATTGAAATAGATTCTTATTTTCTGCTTAGAAGTTGTGATTCGTTTGTAACCCTTCTATCATGCCTTTCAGATAAAAATGATTAGTGGAGTTTGCTAAAATGGCCCAGGCATTCATATATTTTAAGGATTAAGGGAAAGATAATGACTGAAGAACGAAGCTGTGCATGCATTGAAGGGCAGTGGTCGATGGCTTATTAACAGTTTTATTCGGGTGCTTAGAACATGAGGTTCAAGCTCTCCGTCCGCCCTTGTAGAGCGTGTTCAGTGCACCGGGGAATATCTTCCTCATCCGTAAGTGGTTCTGAAGATAGAGAACAAGGATCAATTGGCCTTTTAAAGAACCATGGGAGTATTTATCCTCAGTATATTGCTGCTGTCCCTTCCACAGACATTATCCGAGAGCTAACATGTCTTTGCATGTGTCCTAAGCATCATAGCTGCGTATAGCATTAAATATATTACATATTAAGTGCAAGCGATGCTTGTATGTAGTTATGTATACCAGCTGCATATATCATTTATCCTTAGTAAGATATCTATGTCCAAAATGGATTTTTTGGTGTTGCTCTCCAAATGATTTTTAAGGTGCTCAAATAGCAAGGCACTCATTTCCGCTCGATGACAACATTTTTTTTTTCTAATAAATATTTGAAAAAGGAGGTTTAGCATCTACTGAAGATGAAGAATTGTTAAGAATTATTTTCTCAAGTTTTCATTTGGGCAGTTTTCCTGAACACTGTTTTGGGAAGAAAATACTCATAATTTTCCTAGGAGATAACAAATTTGTAACAGAATCTAAACTTTTCCTGTAGTTTCTTCTAGGTGATACCTGTAGGACTATGGATGAAGCCTCATCTGTTGACAAATAAGCCTTGGTTTGTGATCTAGTTTGCCAGTGCTTCAGGAATGCCTTTTTAAATATATATATATATATTTATCCTCATATGATTCTCAATATATAAGGATCGGTGTGATTCTCTAATCTCTTGATTATAACTTTCTTTTTCCTAGTTTTGTCTCCTGAATGCAGCTGGCTTGTGAATGAGACCGTGTAAAGGTGAGTGCCTTGTGTGTCACAACTAATGAACATCCATTGCACTGCAGTGAGGTGAAAACAAGCCGTGAGCAGCCCTTGTACCGAGGAAAAACACAATGTGCCGATGATTGAATAGCAGTTAATCTGTTAACAGAATTATTGTTGCTAGGAAAAGCACTCAGTCTAAGGACTATTGTGTTTAATAACAGTCTCAGCAGTGGGATAAACAGATCATAGTTTAACTGGCATTATCAAAGTCCTGAGTTATTCTACACATGCAAGAGAAATGATGAGGCGGTAGATGGCCAGCATGGCTCAGCCTTTACCATTGCCAGGGGCATAAAATGATGCTCCTCTTAAGAAACTGGTTCTCTTTCCCAGTCTCTCTTGTGTGTTAGAAGAACATGAAAGCATATGTCTGCATTTGAGAAAGAGTATATGAAACTGGTGCTTTCTGGCATGGTTTTTCAATCGAATTATGCACAAGTCAATTTATCTTAAATGAGATTCTTCTGGAAAAAAAATATCTTCAGTAATCTATGTGATTAAGAAGCCTCGGTTGGTATTAAAAAGACATTTAGCTGTTATGCTAGTCACTATTACAAAGCCTGAGTGATTTAGGAACGCTTGTTTCGTTATTCTAAATTAATTTAGTCAAAAAAGATTTGAGGCTTCCAGCTTTTGTGGAAAATCCGCATGAGAATTTGGAATCCAATTCCTCTGGAAAAGCTGAGCCTCAAACACTAATGTCATATTGCAAGTACTGTGACCTACCCGCTAGAAAGTGCCTACGTCGCCCTTTTAAAATAGGAATTCAGACCTAGAATTATATAGGAGCCTCTAAGGTTCTTATGCTAGGTTTTCATTTCATTCCTCTTCTTTATTTGGTGTCAAGCAAAACACTGGCAAAACTCTTTACTTTTGAGGCATTGTGAGTGACAACCCTCTGTTGAAAGCAAATTATTCGTCTCTTACGTGACAAGTGAGTTGTAGGGGGAACTTTCCAGGATGAGCAGGACTCCTCCCTCTGCCTTCCTTGAAAACCAAACTGTTTCTCCAAACAAAATGATAACACTTAGGCTTCCAATTCTGCTCACCCCCTGGCCTGGGCTTTGCAAATGTAAATGCATATTATGAATGCATGTGCACTGTCTGATATTTCTGGGAAGAATACTTTATAACTGAAATCTCTCTTCTCCTGGGGATGAAAGCAAAACAAATTTAAGGATTAAATCACACAGAGGTATAATCCTCAAGGGAAACTTACTTTAGTTATTATGATTATATTACAATGTATGCCTCGGTACAGCAGAAACTGTGTGAATACTATTTCAGTGGGGAATAATTTTTAGTCTTATAGCCTATGGTATATTATAATGCATTTCTGGGAGACTGATGAATAGTAGCTGCAATTCTCAGATTTCTTTGCTTTCTTCAGTTATTTTGGTATTCTAGCCCTGCTTTAAAAGAGAATGGGAAAGAACATTTTAAGAATGAAGACATTCTTAAAATAAAAACAAGTAATAACTACGAGAAGCTTTAACTAAGCATTAATTACCCATCTCTGTATTCTTCATGGTGCACAGAATGTTTGTGCAGTTAATGAAAAAGTAGGAACCATGAAAGGTAGGAACCATTTCAAAGCGTCAAGTCCTGCCTTTATACGGGTGATTGTTGAAGGAATATAAAACATCTCGGATAAATCTGCTAGGGTTTTGTGCAGGTTTTGTACAAGTCAACCGTGCAGGGTGCTAGGCATGAGAACTGGGGACCTTCTGCAGTTTACCTGCATGCCAGAGAGGAGCGTATTTGCAGAAAATGATGAAGGGCAAAAAATAAAATGACCCGGAAAGATTCCAAAAGGGAGTTTTGAGAGTTCCTGTTTGTAAAACGCGTAGTGATGTGTGCAGGTGATGATGTGAACTGGAGATGTGGTCGCAGCACAGCAAATGCTGGGAGGCAGAGGAGCAGTAGTTGGCAGTCCTGAGTGCTGGTAGCTCGCTGTCTGCTGCTGTGTGCCCAGAACAGGGAGCAGCACCGTGGTGACAGGCAGGGAACTCTCCTAGAAAACTGCTAAAAGATGAGTGCCATCCTGCCTGCACAGCCAGATCCTTACTCTCCTCCACATACCATCATATTTTACTTCTTATGCTTGTACCAGACAAACCTGGTTATAGATGGTTGCCTGAAGAACAGACAAACTGAATGACTTGGCCAAGGTCGCACAAAAGAGTCAGAGCAGGAGCTTGAGCTGAGGTCTCCAAAGCCCTCCGCCGGTGTCCTTACCATGAGATCATCCTTCCTGTAAAGACTGAAAATCCATACTGGTTGCACCGGGGCACTGGATAGCACCTCAGAAGAGCTGCCTCTGAAATACCCCGCTCAGTGCAGAGCACTTCATTACCAGGAAGATATTGATTGACACCTTGGAGGGAGTTCAGAGAAGAGCGACAAAAATAATTAGGGAGTGGAGAGACTGACTTGAGAGATTGATTTATGAGGGCAGATTAAGCGAGATAAATATGTATAGCGCAGCTCACCTGCAGCCGAGGATGCTGCATGATAGGTCTGCAAATATTTAAAGGGTGTAAACAATCAGAAGGGAGAATTACTCGTGGTGCCCCAGTGCTATTCGTGGTTTGGTGGTGCCCCGTGCTGTTGCTGTGTGAGGTCCGTCATGGCAAGCCCGGGGCGCAGAGCTGCTCTTGAAGGGCAGGGGAGGCTTTGGGAGCAGTGGGATGGTGTGATAGCGGGAATGGGGCTGTTTTTAGCATCCTTGGGTTAACTGGGCTCGCTGCGGTACCTGCGGTGCTGTGGAACAGCAGAGCACGGAGCCAGGGGAAGCGCATGGAAGTTCCTGGTGAAGCAGGGTTGGACAGTCCCAGTTCTGATCAGCCGTAGACGTAGCTGCAGGCAAACTAGTTAGATGCAAAAATAACAATAACTGGATTTCAGTAGCTGAATTGCCATTTCCAAGCTGTGTGTTGGACTGAGGGGAGAAAGGAGGATCCCAAATGTTGAGTTCTCCTTGCCTGCATAGCTGTAACTGTCTCAGGTGACATAGACACCTGTGATAGACACCATAGAGAGGTGACATGGGGCAAGGCCGATGCCATGCCGGCAGGACACTGAGGAACCTGTTGGGTTGCAGGGGTCCAAGGCCGGGACGTGTCCCCATCCTTGTCCTGGGGGCAGCAATGCCAAAGCTTCCCGTGCCCGGGGCTTTGCAGCACCGTGTTTCACCCCAGCCTGCAATCCGGGGTGCAGTGTCATCCCTGTAGGCACCGGCTTAGGGCTCATTCAGGGGCCTGATTGTTCAGAATAGCTAAGAAACCAAAGGATTTTGAAGTTGCTAGGTCAAATTATCTGCAAATGTATGAAATTTCACTGAAATTCCGAGATTCATTACTGTATGTTTCACTGGGAGCTTTCGCACTCTGGACTAAAGGAGTACATAACGTAATTAAGTCATACTAGTGCTTTATGCAGGGGAATGTTTTATATTATGTAGTGTTTTTTCCTGATGGCTGTGTATTGCACATGATAATATTAATGGAACATGGGCACAAACTAGCTTTTCTTTCCCTTTTTTTTTAATCCTTTTTTCTTTTTTTTTTTTCATTTTCTACAGTGTGTCAGCTTGCAAAGCACCAGTGTGCTGATCTGTACGCAGGAATTAAGCTCAGCAGAGTTGCATGGATTTGAAAGAAAGCTGCTAAATGTGTGGCTGCATGTGCAGAGCTGCCCTGGCACTTGCTGTCCCCTTCTGCGCCTGGAAAAGGAAAGCTCTCCTCCCATTCCAGCTCCCGACTTGTGGATTCCCATTTTCTTTGCCTTGCTCGTTCCGTTTGTAGTTCTCCACTCCGGTCTCTGCAGAGTAATTTACTGGCAGAATCTCTCCCAGAATCCAGCTTGAAACCAAGCTGTAAAAACAGCTGAGTGTGTAAATAATTCATGCAGACAATATGACTTTTTTATGTAAATTCGGTGCATTAACCCTCTATTATAATGATGGACGACAGATATGGGCGACGTTGCCTTGGTAAGAGCTAATGGATGGCCGCCATAAATTCACTGCACATTTTATTGTGTTGCTGGAAATTGTGCCTTCAGGCAATGCTGTTTACTTTTATGTAAAACTCAGAGTTCCCTAAATATTACAAATATTTTACATCCGACTCCTCAGCATTTGGGCACAGCACACAAATCAGGCTTTCTTCATCTCACTTGTAATTAAAGATTTGTTATTTTTTTCAGGGACAATTATCTAAAACTATAAAGAGAAATATTTTTTTTCCCCTAAGATGTTCAGTCATTGACTTATTAGCAAAACCTTTGAAGAAAGGGATATTAAGTAACTACAACATATAACTCCACAGCAGACTGTATACCATATGCATAGCAAATTTGGAAATAGCTTCTTATGACCAGTTTTTATTTTTTACAGTTTCTTGTACTTATTTACACATGTAATATTTTTCCCCTCACATATGCTTTTTTGTAATTCCTATCTCTTTTATCAGAGTAATTCACTGAACCATATCCTATAGGAATTCAGTCTCACAGTAAACACGGAAGGTTCAGCTAATTTCAGGGAATTTTAAATGAAGCTTTTTTGTTAGTTCTTGTTTCATTATTTACTGTTTTCCACAGGCCGTAGATAGGGACATGGGGATAACGCTGGTGATTTGCTTACGTGAACTATTTTCAGGAAGACAGATATGCTTAAATAAATCATTCTCTCTATATTTTTTTCACAATAATATTGCAATTCTGTAATGAATTCACTTTAATCTGCAATTTCACCTCATAGGACACTGCAGCTTTGGGGAAAAAAAAAGAAAAAGAAAACAAAAAGTAGTTATATTTAAAAATGCTGCCAAGTGCATGAAGTGAAGCCAGTTGGGAAGAGCATGAAGTGAAGCCCCTGCGTGGGAATTTGTTGAATGGCCCTTTGGATTTGCTGAAGAAAACCTCATAGGGACCGATTCTCTCTTGTTTCAGTGGCTTTTCTTAGAGATTTTATTTTAATATCTACGTGAACAAATGCTGCACAAAGTTGAAGGTGAGTGTTTTCAAGTCAAGTAGAAATACATTATACTTTACAGAAGACCCTAATTTCCTGAGGAGTAAATAGAAGGCACATTGTAATAGTGGTAAAAACACTGGGGAAGAAAAGAGTGGAATGCAACACAAAAGTGGCTAATGAAATCAGACTTGTGAACCACATGTAATATTAAGCAAAGGCTAACAGTTTAATTGCACATAAAGCTACTTAATAATTAGATTTATTTTGTTTCCTGGCTACGCATGCTGCTTTCAGCTGTATTAGGAATGTCACAAGATAAAAGTGCATGAGCTGTAACCAGGGGCATGGACTTATTTTTTCAGCCCTTAGTATTGACTGAGATTCCTAAATTTGGACTCTCAGATTTTTCACCTTATTCTTCTGACGTGCTTTACTGCCCTGAAGCCACTTTGCAAAATTCATAGCGGCTTTCACATGCTCTGATGCTTCCTGGGACCAATTCAGTCTTGAACAATAGATGTGTGTGCAGTAGAGCCAGGAAATGTTAGCCTGGAAATCGTGGGATTATTCCCCGATAACATTTTGATCTGTAAAGTATTCCACTACGCAAAACACACACTGGAGACAGCATTAAAAAACATTAGAGACCAATAGCCAGACAGAAAGAAGAAGGACTTAAAATACAGATTGACAGCATGGCCTGGGTCACAGGTGGAACATGCTAAATATTCAGTGGAAATATTACGAAGAGTATATTCAATATTTTACATTCTTCAGTCTTTTAACAAATCTCTTTTGTGACAGCATTTTGCCTTTAAGTAATAGTCAACTTGTATGAGTATTTCTTTCAGTATTTTCGTATTATTCATTCTTTTTCCTTATTTCCCAGTTTCATTCGTGGCGAGTGTTTCACTCTTGTTTCCCCCTGCCGTGTTTCAGTGCAGAGCAGCCCAGAGGTGGAGGCCTGGGAAGACACGCAGATCACGTTCCCTCTTCTCCCTTCCGCCAATTTGATCTGTTTGCAGGAGGTCTCTATAATCCTTGCTTATAAATGTTCCACAGGAGCTCATGTCTCCATTCCTGTTGCAGAGCAGGCAGATTTTCACCGGTTCCCCTGGCCGGTACCATGCTCTGGTTGATGATATGTAGAGCAGAAGGCATCGTTCTGACCAGACCCTCTATTTAAAGGTAAATGTTGAGAGCTCTTCAGTGTTAACACAGATGACTGTTACCATGTCCTGGACAGTTGGCTTTCATGTAATTTATTGCAGCCAAGAGGATGAGCTGGAGCAAGAGTGGGATATGAGCCAGGTCTCTGTTAATTCACCCAACGTGTGAAAGCGGCAGACAGCGGAGAAGCCAGAGAGACAAGCTCAGGCCTCTGCCTTCACCCCGAAATCGAAGATTTCGAGATGAAATCCAAAGGAACCTCTTGTGCGGACTCCCAAACCGGAGCGCTGTCTTGCTGCTGTTGGCCTGGCTTGGTTGGTGGTGGGCTGGTGGCCTGGCGGGGACGTGTGTGCTGTGCCTCTGTCCAGGTTACTGCCAGACCTAGAAGGCTGGTCCAGCCTTGAGCTCTCCCTAAGCTCTGTCTCTGCCTTCCTTGCAGGAACACGGCAGATGGAAGCGAGGACCTCTTGGAACCCTCCATGGTGCTTGGAGAAGGGGTGACGCAGGTGAGTTTTAGCTTTGGTTGATTTAGAGGGCACATGAAGAATGACACCCATGGTGACACACCCCCTTCTAATCTCTAAATGCAGCGTTGTCAATATAGAGTAAAGGTTTTGCTAGATCTCTCTGTCTCAATTTAATACGTTTAAGTACTGCACTCTGCATATGAGGAACAGTGATGTTATCAGAAAGCATTCAAAAACATATGTTTTAATGAAATGTGTTGACAACTGCTGAAGTAAAGTTTTTGTTAAGTCTCAAGAGTTTAGCCATGACAAGCAGTATTAATGAATTGAATTAATTAAAAAGCATTTCAAGATGAAACAGGGTCTGTTCTATGTAAAATGCTCTATACATTAGACAAGCATTATGGAAATCACTGCTTTGTACTACACTGTAATGCAGCCATTTATAAAAGCTTCTCAAGATCCATGGATAGCAGTAATTTGGGTTTAGCATGTCTTTGAAATTCATTGAATGCAGCATACGCTGTTTAAAAGCATGAAATCTGGATAGTTCCACTGCCATCAAAGTTCTTACAGCTTGGAGAGGGAAATGGGGAGCTCAACATTACTGGAATTAGCAACAGTGTGCATGAAAACAGTGAGCCCAAAGAGCACCTGGTGAGCACCAGGGGAAGCTAATAGACGTAAGTAACGCTGAGCTTTCAGAGGCAGGGTTTTCTGACTAGGACTATCTCCAGGTTCCAAACTAATCTGGAAATGTGACTGCACTACAACTTATTTGTCTTACCTCTGCTGCCATTCTGCTTGTCTGCTGCGCGATCCCTTCCTTTATGGAGAAGACACATGTTACCCTGTACCTCTTTATTTGCAGATTGTTTTAGCACCCTCTCTAAAAATAGCACCAACAACCGTGTGACCAGTGGTGTTATAAACAAAAGGTCTGTCCTACTACATCAGATGTTCATACGATTTGCGGCGTCCTCTCATGAGTGTGGGCCCACATGGGACTTCTTTACTGCAGTTTGATCCTCTTAAGCTCTCCATCTGGCCACTAGCCTGAGATGTGTCCTGTAAGGAGATATGTCTTTGCTCTATATAGGAAAATGAGATTTTTTTTCTGCTGTTTCACTAAACAACAACAAAAAATATGTTTGCACTTGTCGCAGTTAACATTTGCATTGAGGATCTGCACGGTGAGAACTAAGCTTGCTTATACCTGCTAAACAGGCACAGGTAGCGTTTGTGTCTGACCAAAAGAAGTCTCTCCCCCCTGGCTAGATACTGTGCTAGGAACGGAGCAGTATCTACTGAAATAAGGCTTAGCATTTCTGTTCCCATCAAACCCTCCTTGCAGCCAGAGGGCTGAAGCAGTCTGGCCTTAATTATTTGGGTAATTAAGTCATGATGGCAGGATGTCCCCATGAGAGGCAAACAGCATGTAAAGGTGGTGGCACTTTTCTCCTGGTGCATAAGGATTACTGGGACTAGGGGGAAGCGGTGGTAATGGCAAGGGGTTGACCTGATAACAGTGAAATGAAAAAATAGCATTTATACCCTTCAATTACTGAGAAGAAATATCCTAAACCCATCCCAGGTCAGCTATAATGAGAAAGACGGACAGAAAATTAGACTTGGTCTCTGTTCTTGCAGCCAGAACCTGAAGATGGAACTGCAGCAGCCCTGAGGCTGGTCAGACCCAATTCTCACATTTTTGTTCTTAAGAATAGCGGAAGAAGCCTTTTTGATGGCAGATTATTTTCTCTGACTCCTAGGAAGGATAGGTAGCTTTGAAACAGGCTCCAAAGCACAAATTGGGGAATGGCTTTGTAATGCGCTTGATGTTTGTGCACTCGGTCACAGCAGAGAAAGCATCTGTAATATTTAAATGAACATGAGCATTAATCTCTTCAAATGATGTAACATGGTCTGTGTAACAGCTACTGTTTGGATTATATTTTACAAGGAGTGGTAGTCACAGGATATTAATAGTTACAGTCCATCCTAAAATCCTAGCTGGAATCTGTGTCCAATCCCAAGTGAAGTAATTTTGTATTCTCAGCTCCACCTACAGTAGAACAGTCATCAGAATTATGATAGCACCACTGAGCTGCTTACAAGACCCTGGAATTTAATGAGCATTTCCAAACTTGCACTCTTCTCCAAAGAGAAAGCGCTGGATATAGGAAGGCAGAACGTGGACTTTGGAGCGTAGGGGATCAGCTGGTTCTCCAGACACGGCGGCTCTCTCATAACCACCTGGGGAGGGAGATGAGAGCCCATGCTGAAGTGGTGGCAGGGGTCACTCCTGCTGCCCCTTAGCCCTGTGACGCTGCAATCTGTTCTTCAAACGAGCAAGATCCCGTCCTGCCTCGCTGAGACGACAGTCACCAGTTCTAAGTAGCTCACAGCTTCACGGTAGCACGACACAATTCTGGTCAAGAGCCCCCAAAAGGTGGATGGAGGTGTTTGGCTGATCCGATAAGGTTCCTATTCATTAGGGTTGTTAAGTGCTAGTTGCACTTTTGTTAGCGTTACCATAACTAACAGGGCTCCTTCTGCAAGACGTTAATTAGATTTGGCAATTCCACTTACCCATGCAGCCCCAGCACACAACCATCACACATCAATATTTAATTTAATTACCGGTGTTGTGGTGCAAGTCACATCTGATTTAAGAAATAAATACGCTTAATTATTAATGAGATAAAACCCATACAGTATGTCACCTTTTGTCAATTGAGCTTTATTAGGTATATTCAGAAAAGACGCACATGAACACCAGCAAGGCCGGGACACGGTGCGCTCCGTCTCGGAAAGATCTTTGTCCTTCGCTTGCAGAAACTTCCTGTTTTTTAAATAAGACAACAGAGCTGCTAGTCTGCAGGCCACCGTTCTACGTTAAAAAAAAAAATACACTCGTGTTTTGAATAATTTATTGTTTACATTATTTTGTTACAAAGAAAAAAATGGACATTTGTCTTGCATTCTATGGACAATGTAGTCTGTCTATAAATATTGTCTTCAAAGAAAAAATGTTCACATTTTCTTAGGTTTAGGATTATATGTAGCATCTATAGAAATTTATTTTATCAGGACCCTTATCATAATCTTGTTGATGTGGTATGGTACAGAGGCAAGAAATCATTTTGCAGCAAAATCCTCTGGAAAATTGGCCTGCTTTCGATCTGCATTGTCCATTCTGTATTCAGATCTACCCACTAGAGGCTGAAGGAAACAACACAGATGACTGTCACGCCAACGCTAGTCATGAAGACAGATGTCTGGTAGGATGCAGGCCAAGAGATTGCTCACACCTCTGTGTGGAACCCGAGGTGGATGGCAGAGAGGTGGGACCAAGCAAGGACAGGCAACTAAGCCTTGGGGCTGTTTGTGATGATGAACTGCAGTAAAGTAGCTTCCAGCCAAGCCTGGATCCGTATTTCATAAGCAGCCTTATAACCTGGACTGCCACTCGTAGCCCCAAAGACTTAGGATTAAATAGAAAACAGAGAAGGAAAAAAAGGTACCGTACGAGAAATGCATCAGATTTGGTGAAATTAGTGGAACTCCTTTTGTTCATCTTTAATGCAGGATCAAAGCCTTCGAAGGTCCCACTTACACACAAAGTGGCCTTTGTAAGCCTGTGTTTCCAGGGTTTCACAAGCCAGTGCTAGAAGTTTGTGTGGGTTGGAGCTTGCTGTGCAAGATCTTTGCCAGGAGGAGTGGGGGGGATTTGGTTTGATGTGCTTGACAAATTTTGTGAGCTTCTAATTTCACTGTGTGCCAAACAAATAGTTCTCCAGAGGCTGAGAAGGGTTTTGGAACTTACTTGAGGGAAAATTCCCACTTAGCAGAAAACTCATGAAAGCAAAAGCAGTTCGGAAGGACACTGCGCTGTACACCTGCTGAAATACGCAGTAGCCTTTCAGATCTGTCGGTAATAGCTTTTCTAGAGAAAATAATATATTAATTTTGAGATTAACTAATATAATAGGAACCCGTTGGGTCATCAAGAATGGTGTATGAAGGAGACCACTTCAGCATGGCCTGGGAGCTCCTTGCAAAAATAAAAAGAACCATTCACCAGACCAGGACTGGGAAAGTCTCCAGCTGACCACTCGTCCAAAAGAAAACACATAGGAAGGTAAGAGGAGAGCACTAAGGCAGAAAGTATGGGTGGGTAGATAGGCAGGGAATAATGGAATTGCCAATACTTGGAGTGAAGGAGACGCATCTTTGAGAAGAGCTGTAAAGTCAAACTGTTTCTTCAGCTCCATGACCCAGTGTTGCAGGTGGTCACCACACTTGGTATTGTGATCTGTTGGTGTGATTGATGTATTGCTCTGTTTCCATAGGGTGTGACTAAGGTGTGGAATTAGCAGCACTGAGCTCACACCTTCTGTCAGCTGCCAGATTTGGGAGAGGCATCCTGGGACCTGTTCCCTCTAATTACATTCCCTGGTCTTGACAAGTCCATGCGTCCAGAATCGGAGCATGGGGGATGGAGGAATCTGTGGAACCTGTAGCTCCACCAGCCAAGCCTAACGCTGAGGGGTGGTGCATTGGGAACACTTTCCCCGGGACACCAGCAGCCTGGATGACAAGCCAAGAAATGTATGGGAAACAAGAACTAATCCTCTTTGAGAAGAACCTATAATTTTCCCCCAGGAAAGAAATACTGCTGCAGCTGGAAGGACCAGGTAAAAGCAATACTGCCTCCAGCTCTGTCTGAGCATACTGCAAATCTGCAGCTTGCATGGGAACACTGGGACAAAACCCTCAGCGTGATGCAAATGCCTGCGTGTGTTCATGTGAGGGGAGTGGGTGGCAGCCGGTTTAACCCAGGGTGATTTGGCTTTCGGTGAATCTCCAGTACTGGTTATACCACCGCCACGAGCGTGCCCCAGGGAGCAGGAGACTCTGCTCTTGCATCGGGACCGGCTCTGCAAATGAAGGTGCAGCATAAATTGAGCTCTTGTAATGAAGTCGCACAGGTTAATGAAAAGTGGGAGCTTTATCCTGCTGCGTAGTTAGCAGTTGTGTTAGTGTGTGAGGCACAAAAGAATCCGCTTCTGTCTTCCTTGCAGTGCTGCTTTGGTAAGCGTTTGTTTCTTCCCTTCTATTTCTGGATCAGTTTCTGGGAACTTATCCTGGCATAGTCCTGAGTGCTCCAGTTTTATGTTGCCTTAGCGAGATTGTGGAAGTTCACCTGGAGCAGAATAAGGGCTGTGTGCCACCAAGAAAAGGCGTGATTCAATGAAGTATGTTTGCAGACTGGCTGCCCCTTCGTGGACACGCAGGCATGCAGGGAAAACTGTTAATATTCTCTGTCCGTCTTCCCAGTTCCTCCCTGAGCTCCCTGCAGAAAGGCTGCACTCAGGCTGGCACAGATGCGGGAATGCAGCCAGCACAGGTAATGCCACCAGCACCAACACGTGTGAAATCCCTCTCGTTCCTTCTGCAAATGCTCTCCTCTAGAGCAGGGCCTGGGGCTGTCCCTCGTGGCAGCCGCTTAGCAGGGGCAGTTGCAGTAGTTCTCACCTGCTCAGCCTGCCTGGCTCTTCCAGGCTTGCTGGTGCCTATGGGAGATGAATTTGATCTTTCTGCTCTCCCCTCCTTGCTGTTTTCAGGTTTGCTAAAGGCTGGGCTTTGTGTTCAGGTCTCATGATTCAAGAACACAGCGGTTGTTACTATTGAGAGCAATTGGTACAACTAAGGCACATATCCTAACAAAATCCAGCAACATAAGCCAAAACAAAATAAAGATTAAACCAGTCATTTGCTGGGAAGTAGTAGTGACCCTATCATTCAGCAAAGGCAACTCTTTCGGGCTTCAGCAACATAAAGTAGCAGCCAGATACTCTCCCTGCTCTGTTCGGTTGCACCTGGACCCCTTTCTGAGAAGCTGCAGGTTCCGTAGACAGCCCTTCCGTATGGATGAGGAGTTTACAATCATTTCTTCCAGTGTGCCTTGTTCTGCACTTGTCTACACTAGTACCTAATGGAGTTGTGCTGCGGAGGGCTCGCAGGGGGAGACGACAGTTAGCCAGATGTTCGCACCCTAGGCCAGACACAGCTGCTTCTCTGGAGCTGGCAAGGGACACACAACAAGTAACTGCAGAGATAGCATGCCTGGAAAAATCTAAGGTAATCAGGCTGAATATGCCGGGAGATTTAGGCCATCTGGAAGATTGCCAGAGGGCTCTCCAGTTTGATGTCTACACCTGCTGAATGGGAATGCTTTTGCGAACTCAAAGCCTGAAGTGATACTGTGTTTTCTCCCTTCTTCGTCTCTTCACTCCCTCTGGGCAGTGTTCATGGCTTGATAAATTGTTCTGTACAACTTTTTTTTTTTTTTTTTAAGCCCTACAACTTACCTTGTTCCTTGCTTCTGGTGAAGGCAGAGTGAACGTACTGCAGCACTGGGGAAACTGGGGAATAGGAGGGGAACAGTATTATAGACTGTTCCTCTAAGAGTTAAGTCTCTAGCCAGAGTCACCTACTAGGGCTCTGTCACCTTCGCTGTCAAGAAATTTTTCCTTAAGTTCCTGTGGAACTTTGGGTGCTTCAGTTTGTGACTGTTTCCTCTTGTCCTATCGGTGACCACCACTGAAACACAGTTTCTTTCTTGTTCATGCAAGTGATAGTTCTTCAGGAGTTACTGTTGTCCCAGACTCAATAGGAATTTCATTGGATTATCTGAAAATGTGCTGTTGTTCCCTCACAACTTCCCCACTTTCATTTGAGGGACATAGTGAACATCGTAAGTTGGTCTTACGGAATACCTCACCAGGCTAGAGGGAAAAAAATGATGTGATGCTTTGAAAGGACAGAAGATTTTAGTTTTCTGTGATTATTTGCTTAGTTACCATTAGCAGATTGGTGAACTGCAGAGAGTACTTGGGTTGACACCTTCAGAGGACACCAGGCTTTAAAACAAATAAAAGAAGATATACTGCGTGTTATAAGCAATAATCAATAATTAAAAGGCTTGTTACAGTATTTCTGAAGAGCACTTCAGAAGGAAAGTAGTTATATTGCATTTCATGGTTAATTCAATGTCAATTAGCTGATTGTTAACTTCCCTCCAGCTAAATCTTGCTTGGTGCAGAGAAGAGAAATCAAAAGCATTCTAGCTTTAACAAGCCTAGTGCTTCAATCATTCATCTCTGGCCGCAGGCTCAAAATCAATGTCAACAGACGTTTCACTGCAATTCTCTCAGCCGTTCCTGCATGTCACTGTTTTCCTGGCTGCCCCTGTTGTCCCTGAACAGGGTTGGTAGAAATCGGGATTCCTTCCAAGCAGAAAGCCAGCCAGGTAGTGCTGGATCTAGCTCGTGGCTGGGGGGAACGGGGCACCCCGAGGCCGTTGGCCCCCGAGAGCCGCGCGTTCAGCACCACGGGCAGCGCCACGCTCCTCGTCCCGCTGCTGCCCCACGTCCAGGCGCACGTGCCCACCAAGGGCAGGGAAGGCTTCAGGAGCACAAGGGCATGGAGAGGGTCTCGCAAAAAGCGCCTGTCTACCTGCCTCCTAACATGTCTGGGATTGTAGAACTCTGTGTTACAGGATGAGGCAGATTTCATCGGAAAATGAAACGTATTTGCGCTGTAAGGTGAGACATCTATACTCAGAGTCCCTCTAAGTATCCCTCTAGACTTTTGAAACAACTTAGTCACCTTTGGGGGCTGTGATTTTGCCGCCTGCGTGCTTCAGAAATGGGATGTACTGGCCTGGCTCCTTGCGGGGGGACATTATGATGGCTCTTCAGCCACTATCAACATTTATTTGGGGCAAAATGCCTTTGTGAAACCCTGTGACCTCAATCTGCTCACTGAGATTAAGAGAAACTTGGCATCAGTCCAGGCAGTGTTTGGTCAGTGTTGCTACCAAAATAAATTGGAGCCAAGCCAGCACAATTACGGCTCTTTCCTAGCCTCAGAGGTGTTTGCTAACACCTGATCAATTGCCTGTGAATTGGATGCTTTAGAAGTTCATTAATTTTGATAACAGGCAAGGGACCTGTTCAGTTGCTCCGGTTAGCGACGTGGTGTTGAGTGCCTTCCATCCATGGAAAAGCAAACTAAGGCACAGATCAAAAGAAGCCTACATTGTTATACCACTTGTGTTTGAAGAGCTGAATTCTACAGCTGAACTTCTAACAGTTTCAACCATATCAAAATAGATATCAATGAAGCTGTGATTTTTTTTCCCACTTTTGTTGCGGGTTTCATGATTTGTTATATCACTCTTCTATTTGCATGTGGCTTGTAGACAGGGATGCTTGATAGCAAAGTGATGCCAAGGAAGAGTTCTGTGTGGGGACCTGCTACCCGTCAGGTCCTTCATCATGAAGTAGATTTTCTTCTCGTGTTTTAAGGGAGCAGGTTGTGCTTTCGTTCTTGTGAATGGAACAGTAAAAACATTCACATTCTTGTGAATGGTCACAGGCAATTGTGACCATAACAGAGCTTTGCTTTGCGCTCTTGTTCCACAACTCCTTTCCTTGACTTTTGGAAGGTTTTATTTGCTTGTTTTTTATGACTGCCTTACTACTTTGCTAAACTCTGTCTTTGATGCCCTTGTTCTTTCTTCCCATGGAGGTCAGCGTGTTTCATGAGACTCCCAGAGCAAGGAGACTTCACATCTTCATAATGCATAACATGTGAATTCACATACCAGTGCCTGACCCTAGAGTCAAGCAGGGGTTCAGGATGGGATACAGGAAACAGGCTTCTGATCATCTCATTTTAATTTATCTCATTTTAATTTATCTCTTGTATTCTTTTGTAACAGAATTTCATAAAGAACTACATACTAAAGTTAATGTTCCTAGTTAATACATTATATTGGAGATAAGAACTAAGGCCAAGTTTCTGTTTTTCCCAAGGATCTATTCTGTTGGCTGCTGGATTTCTTTCAGAATACAAAACGTGAAGGTCACTTGTGCACGGGTTCCCCAGTCACCCGGTGTCAGTGACCTGGGTTGTGGCGTTGCCTTCCTGCTCAGCCTCGCCAGCTCAGGTTGCAGTGGGAGCGGGCAAGGAGAGGTGAACGGCAGGTGAATTGCAGCTTTGTGTCCTCTTCAGAATGAAGCAAGATGCACGAGATGCCTGCTCCCAAACACGAGGCAAGAACGACAGGACAGGATTAAAGGAGAGGGAATAGAGACGATCAAAGGAGGCAAGACTGTGACTTCTCTGAATTTCATTGTTGTTTTTGTGAAGTGAAAATCTTAGCTAGGTCATTTTACAAATAGGCCTTCACTGCAGCGGTGCTGCAACTTAGCTTGACCATATGTTCATGTATTGCTCTTTTCAGCGTTTTTCTTATTTGTTTTTCAGTGCTACATCTCAGTTCAAGCTATGTTTGCATGTTCTTCGGTGGGAAGTGCTTCTACTGCCTGTAGAACTGTGCAGAACTTAGCAGGGTGGGAACCATCCCAAGCGTCACCACAATCCCAGCAGTAAGTGACCAGATTTTATGTCAGAGATCCCTTTCTTCTTTGTTCTCTTTCAGAAGATCAAGTCTTCTTGCACATGCCTGGGCCCAAAAAATGAAAAGTGCCGTAATGCAAAAAAAACAAAACAAAACAAAACAAAAATTCTCCAAAATTCAAGGACAATTTTGTATAGGGAGATGTCATCACTAGAACCAGCAGGTTTGCCCTGAGCTTGGTACTGCATCACCCCCTCTTTGAACACATACCTATATCTTGGTGCAAGTGCATCAGAATTAGTATTTGCTTTTCTGGTACGAACTTTCCAAAAGAAAGAAATGGTCTCGTTGGGAAGATGTTCATGTGAGCTGACAGGAGCCTTCCTCCCCTTTGAGGTTCTAAGAAGTGTTGTTTTTAGGGCAGGAAGGCAATTCTTGTCCCATAGGGTCTCTTTCTCTCAGGGCTGCAAGAACAACAGCCAACTACTCTTTAGCCTAAATCAGCTGAGGATAAAGCGAATGAAATGCCCTGGGAAAAATCCTGAGCGAAACCATAAGGGGAGGAAATCTTCAGCTGACAGAGGTTGAAACTTTTTTTAAAAATACAGCAATATTCCCTACTTAGGTTATGCTATTTATTGGACTTGTAGGCTAAAAATGTGTCTTTTCTTATTAAGAAAATTGCTTTCACTTTCCTGCAATGAAGAGACTTTTGTTTCTAATGATGGAAGGAGCGTAGATGCTGAGTAGCTGAAGTGGGGATCCGACTATCAATGCGTCACTAGCTAAATGTGATTTGAGATGCAGTTTGCTTTTCTGTATCTCAGATCTCAGGGCTAAACCACAAACTGTACATGACACAACTAAATTAATATTTAAAAATAATTACTTGCAGCCTGAAGGTAAACAGAAAAAAGGGTAAATAATTGATAGCTCTGGGACTGCCACACTGTACGTCTGCGGAGCGTTTATGATGTGCTGCAAAGGTTCAAAGGGATTGCTCGTCTGCTGCCTCTGAAGGAGGGTTTTCGCTAATCATTCCAGGGCTTGTTTTGTCAGCCAGCAATGTTTTCAGAGTTTGAAGCACCAGAATAGAATGCCAGCTTAATTTAGGCAATTCTCTAACGTAATTTACTAACTTTCCTCCCAAGATTTGCATTGTAAATGATAAGATGATTTTCATATATATATATATATATATATTTTAATCCCATCAACATCTGAAGGGAAATTTCATGTGGTCTGCTGCCAGGAATGTAGAATAACTTGCAGTTAAGGAGCACTTGCATAACATGCCACCCTGTGACAATATTGTCTACAGGGCTTGGTGAAGCCTTGAACGTCGGCAGCTGTTTATGTTTCAGTGGTAAATATCCCTTCCTGTACAATCCAATATCAGGGTAACTAGGGCTCAAAGCGACCCAGGACTGTAAGAAAAAAAATGAATTGATCATTTCAAATTCATTCATTGTCTCCTGTGGCCAGGAAACTTCCTGCAGAGATTATTGCATTTATAGTAAAAAATAGATGTCTGCAAACTGGACTTCTGGTACTGAAGCAAAGAACAAGCAAATATGCTGACATTGTACACCGAGAGTCAGGAGCTTCAGGCCTACTGTGTATTTAGGTAAGGCAGCATACATCCCTGTGAGACAGTGATCTTTAGATAAAATTAAAAAAAAAAAAAAAAAAAAAAAGAGAAATCAATCACTCAGTGTCACCAATGCCATAATTTATTAGCAATATATATTTTACTCAAAACTACAGATGGGAACATGGGTTCTTGCCTTATTTTGTGTCCATGTAGTCCATCAGTAGTGGCAGTTGCTTTAATGCTTAGCATTGCATCACACTTCATTGCTTGATAATGCAATCTAGGCTGTCACTTAGATATTGAAAAAAAAAAAGAAAAGAAAAGAAAAAAAGAAACAAATAGTGTACGGGCTTGTGCAGACATGAGTGTCATTTGAAGACATGCAGTAATTCTTACCTTCTGCTGAGCACTAGCAAGGCTTTAAGTGGAATCTGTTAGAGACTTTCTCCAAGTGATGTGCATCTAGAGGTGAACAGTAAGAATGAGTAACTGGAAACAGTAAGAAGCTGGAAACAGTAAGAGTGAGTAACTGGAAACTTAGAAAACCTCGTGTGAGGAGTGGACTGACTTCTCACTTTTTGTTGAGTCTAGAATAAGTGAAGGGGAAACAGTAGAGCAGCCATCCGATATGTAAAAGATATCGGGAAAAAAAGATATCGGGAAAAAAAGGGAATACTCTGTTCTTCTGTACATTTCTTATCATGGTTTAAATTGGACTCTAGAGACTCGAGGCAGGGGGAAAGGGAAATCCTTTTGATGAGAGAGAGAGGTCAATGTGAGAACAGATTGCTGGGGTGGGCAGGGGGAGCTGCAGGTTGCCATCACCAGAGATTAACAGCAGGACAAACAAATGCTGTCTGCAAAGGCTGATTTTAAGGGTAGCACACTCCTGCCTCCCACTCTGCAGCGGGACCCGTGAGTCTGGGTATCTGAGAGCAGCTGTGTTTTCACGTAAAACGTATCGGGAGCTGGGGGGGGGGGGTGAAGTTGCCAGTTCTCATAATTCCTTAACTACTTTTACACCATTAGGGTAACCCTGTACGTCGTAACTCCTGTAGTCCTTGCTTACCCGAGAATCTCAGCTTTCATTCATAAGAAGTAATACCATAATACCATTTCTGGCTTGCAGAGGAAGGCCTGAAAGTGCAGCTGTCTGCAACTGAGAGGTTCAGAAAGCAAAAGATGGTGCATCTCTGTTGTGTTCTCATCACATGCCAGGTGGGACGGGGAAAATCTGCTTTTTAGAACTTTAATTCCCGACAGAAAGGAAGACAAAGGCAAAGTCTACTGTGAACTCTGTTCCAATATTCAGGTCATCACCCTTCTCCTTTCTTCCCCACACCCAAGACCACACACTTGCACTTGCACCTCCAGGCATGCATGTCTGCCTGCCAGCACAGAGCAGGTTCCTGATCTCATCAGGATTCTGGTTATCTTTCAAAGAGAAATGTCCTTAAAGAAACCCCAAGAATCAAGTGGCACAACCCTACTCCGTGCCAAAGGTGCATGGGCACATTGTACAGAAGATGCAGAAATATATATATATATTTTCTTTTTTGGAAAGTGGCCAATGGATTCAATAGGAAAAAGCAGCTAGAGGCAAGTAATTGTTGTTAGATTTGCTAAGAATGTGAAGTGCTGAAGTTAACCGGGACATCACTGGTCATTACAAGAATTGTAGGAGGAATTTCAGTTTTCTTACCTCTCTAAAAAGGAGTCAGCTCAAGTTATTTGCAGGGATGTTTCATGATAGTCAGGTCTATCATGAACTCTGTCTTGTAGGATATTGCAAGAGAGAGGTTTTTCTTCACAGTGTGTTCGAGACAGTTGTTCTTCCAAAGAGACACTCTGTAGGTGGGCTGAATCTTGGTTTGCTTACGTACAGCCTGTTGTTTGACAAGGAGCTTTCTGCCACTATAACCATCTGGCGAATTAAGAAGTTAGGAAGGATAGTAGTGAAAAGAGCTGCTAGATGTTGATGGAATCAAAACCTAAAAGCTGCCACCTTGGGAGAAGTTTGGAGAAGTTGCCCTCCGAACAGGGAGGTATGTGCTAGCATTGCAAAGCCAGCCAGCCTGCGCTAAGAGAATGCCGCACAAGACAAATCGCAGTAGCAATTTTGCCAGTGAAATCCCTACTTGCGAGCCGGTCAAGGATGCGAGCAAAATGCATCTGAGCTTTTGCCACCTGAATTCCCTTCCTCTCCCGCAGCCGGTTATCAGCATGAAAGCAGGGAGCGAGTTGGCCCCCATTAATAAAACATGAAGCCTTCTCGTTCAGGCTGGGTGCGCTGCCGTTCGGGTGCAGAAGACACCGCGAGAGGGGAACGCGGGGAGAGTCGACTCCACAACTTGGTTTACTCCTTTCAGACTTGGGCTCACTCCTTGGTTTGGGGTTTTAGGGAACAAATCGTTTATTTTCTTCCCTAGAAATTATCGAGAAACTTTACAGTCCGTATACCGAAGTCTTCACAAATTGTAACCAAGCTGTGAGTAGTTTTTCAGAATAAAAAAAATAATAGATTTCACCAATAAAGAGGTATTGCCAGTGACTTTTCATTAGAATGTGTATTGTTAGGCCTTGTTTTTATGCATTTGCATTTGAGGTTGTTTATATGGTGCAGATTTCTTTTTTTCTGTCTGGTAGTTATCTTTCATTACCAGTTGTTCGTGTCTGTGATTTTAGGGGTGTCCTAAGATACCCACGTTGCTCTTTCCTGAGGATTCAACTTTTGCTAGAGGGAAAAGAAATCTCCAATTCACTTTTCTCATGAAGATGTTAAATTTGGGGCAAAGAACAAAGGGGTAGCCTCTGGGAAAGAGGTCTATAGGAACTAGACCAAAAGACCCCCCGCCCCGCACGCACGCACACTCCTTTTCTCTATATATTTTAAAACCATCTCATGAAAAGGTATAGTCACAGCAGCATGCAACCCAAGGATGAGAACAGAGCTGCTATGAAAAAAAGCCATGGGAACGAAAGCAGAAGACCCGGTTCAGCCAGAGAAAGAGGCCCTCTGCAGCTATAATAAAGGCTTGTTTTGCACTATGGGGGAGTTTAATTGCAAAATATTTAGCATAGGTGAATCATAAGGAACCTAACCATAGGAAGAGGTTAACCACAGTTGTGGTAGAGATTCATCCAAGGCTTCAATAAACAAGCTGTTGGTGAGAAGCAACCAGCAGACTCTCCTGAGCTGCGGGACGGGCCCATTCCGGGCACTCCAAGCTCGAGTTGGGAATCCAGGGAAGGCGTTAGGCAGCTGAACCTTGGCAGCTGATTTGGGAAACAGCCACCTACAAGGTCAGGTGAAGAGATCAGATGTTCAGTGCTAGCGAGGAGCTGCTCTGGTGGTAACCATCATCTCATGGTGGTAACCAGCAGCTCATCTCCCTGCGAGCCCGTCCTTCACGGGAAGGCCACAGCCTTGTGTAGTGAAACCTGGGCAGAGCAGGAATGAGAACATTCACCGTCCCTCCACATTTTTGAATGCTTTTGTATTCAAATAATACTTCAAAAGAAGTAATGGGCTCCAGCCTCATACTGATTTTTTGGTGAATCCAAATACCTTTAATGATTTCTGGTCAGTCGAATTCAAAAGTGCCTGTTTGCTAGAGGTGCCTCTTGCTTAATTCTTGCAACACAGACCTAAAACCTCAGACTGAGAGAGAAACCTGGACAGCGGTGGCAGTCCCCATCCAGCAAAGCTGCACATTCACTGTTGTAATTCAGCTTAGTTAAGTATAATTTTTTTGGCTGCCATCTACAAGCTGATGATAGGAAATTGGATGTGATTCATTACAATACAGAGGGCTAGTTCAACCAACGTAAATTTTCAGCCAAAATCGTTAGTCAACTAACAGTAGAATTATGTTTTCATTGAAGTTTACACTACCATTTGGTTTACTTGTTTTTGCTGTCTGCCTCCGTCTATCCTAAGTGCAGCCAAGTTCTAATTCTAAGGTGTTTAAAGATAATCCTTCAGGCTTATTAGACATACGCCACACAATTCATTGTACGATATTCAAAATATTAGTGAGGTCCGTTCTGATTCCACAGGAGAATCTATATATTAACATCTCAATTTCAGTACATTTTGTGTTATTTGATTTTCAATCATGGGAATTTGTTTTCTCCGTAATGGCATCCACGTTGTAGGAATGTCTAAATATGAAAGACTAAAACCGAAGGTGGAGAAGCCCCCATGCTGAGGAGACCTCCTCTGGAGAAACCTTTTCCAGCCATGAATCACCTTCTACTTGCGGTTTAAGGGTCTTGGGAAGAGAAAATGGGGAATTCTGTGAAGAGTGAAGAACGATGATGCAGCCGCCTGTTTGTGATCAGCTGACTGCAAGTCTGAGTGAATCTGATCAATTGAGTGGAATTTAACTGGATGTGCTCGTGGCGGGGGGGCCTGGAGGGCCCTTGCCTTGCTGTGATTGAGGGGATGTGGCACGGAGCGTGATTTAGTGAGAGTCATTGAATATTCAGTACTGCAATAGGAACAGGGGTCACAAATTAAAACACAACAGCCCTTGATTCTTTCTGCAAATAGATTTTTTTCTGGGGAAAAAAAAATGTTAGAAATAAGGCTTTTTTACTTCTGTAGGGTGTTCTCTAAATACCACGTTTGCTCGTTTTAAAGGAATAATGTGCTAAATAGTCGAATGGATCTTGCAGAAAGTGATACCTCTGTTAAATCAGTGTCCACTCGTTTTCCAGGTTGAGGTACGACGTGCACAGCGTCCTTCAGAAAGCAGCAGCAGGTAGCAGCAAGGGGGCAGCTCCTGGGCAAGGTGCTGGGTGCTGAGCCAGGCCCTTCTGCAGAAGCCTTTGCAGCTGGCGCGGCCGCTGCTTTGCTTGTATTTCTGTAGCTGAGTTTTCAGTCTCTCTCTGCAGGACTCAGTTCTACATCAGTAGTTTTTTATAATACTTTTTTTTTTTCTCTTTTTTTTTTCCTTTTTCTCTGTGTCTAGCCTAAACTTTTCCTTCCTTAGCTCCAGGTCAGTGCTTCTCATGCTGGTGTCTCCTGCCCCTCCCTCTCCTCACCCTGCTGTTCAGTCCCATTAACTTGAAAGTAATTAGTGACTCTGATCCTGTCCCCTGAGTCTTCGCTCCTTCAGACTGTGCCTCAAATCTGATGCTTCTGCAGCAAACCCCACTGAGATCCCCAGGTTTGACACATGTCGTTTGGGGCCTGCGCTTGCTTTTGTATCTAGTTCTCAGCACATATTTCTTCGGTATGAAAATGTTATAATGGTAGGAGACCCTAGTTAAGCAGAAACAGAACCGGCCGTCCTTCCTTCCCTCCCTCCCCCTGGGGATTGCGAGTTATTAGCAAAGCTTTGCTCGGCTGAGCAACACGGAGCCATCAGGTCTCTGTCCACATTCCTGTCCTGCAGCTTCAAAATTCTCATGCCGTTTGCAAGCGCAGGGTGAAGGCAGCTTGCACAGCTCCTGGTCCCAGCACGGCTGCTTTCGAGGGTGGAAGCTGGCCAGGTCTCTGCTCCCTGAGACCAGGGAAGCTGGAGAGCAGAGGCTCGGCTCAAGCCTGGTGCTGCCTTGGTGCTGCATCCCTTGGGGGACGCAGGTGCCCATCAGGAGCCCTGCGTGAGAGCACAGCCAGCCCACGGCCAGTCCTGCAGAGTCGCTGCTCTTCGGCATTACCTGCTTTCTGTAACTTCATTGTGCAGCATTATATTTGGTATGCAGCATTATATTTGGTGTGCAGCGTTATATTTGGTGTGCAGCGTTATGTCACCTGCTTTGCTCGACTCCAGATGCATCGTATCCTCTGCAAAATCAGCGCCTCAAGCGCAGGAATCTTTGGGCTCTCTTTGGACAGGGCTCGCAGACTGCTTCCCTGCGTGGCTCGGGACTAGTCCAGCCCAGCTGAGCGTGCCCAGCTCCTCCTCAGAGCGGTGCCCTCCGTCCATTTGTGCCTATGAGGTTTGCTGTGCAGCAGGACCCTTCCTGCCGGCCCAGGGTGTTCGGGGCAGCAGGGTGCCTGGCAGCCCTGCCGCGCTTGGAGGCTCGAGCAGCAGCTTGGGCTACCACTTCAAAACAGCGCCTTGAACAGCTTCCTCGTCCCCGTCTGGTGCAACAAAGAAGGTACCTAACCAACAGGAAAAAGAAGCATTGCCTGTCTCTTGGTTTGACACAAATAGCTCAGGACAGTGGCAAACAGAAGAAGCAGCCCAGCCTGCTAGACAGTTCACTGGGCATGATTCCCTGGCGTGAACTTGAACTAGCTGGAACTGAGAGGGTCAGACTTTTAGCCTGTTCCAGACAATCCAGCAACAGAAACAATCTGAAGAATCCTCCAGACTCCCACCCCGTTTTCCAGGCCAGCATTTCTCCTAGCACACACAACCCTGCCCACAAGGCTAGCAGGTTGCCTTATCTGCAGCTTGCATCTGGACATGAGGAGGCAGGTGCTGGAGAAAACAGGCAGGCACATGAACAGCGGCGGCTGGGTGCGAGAGCGAGCGCTCGGGCTCTGCGTGCTCAGCACGTTCGCCTCATCCGTGCAGCGCTGGGGATGCCCAAGTGCGACGGGGAGCACCTGGACATGAGCTGCAGGGCTCCTGCCCAGCTGGGCTGCGGGAGTTGGGCAGCTCTGGCACTCACTGTGCAAGGGGAAGGTTTGAACTGAGAGCTGAGAAATGATAAGTAGGGTACAGGGGGATAAAGGAGCCTGTCAGGCTGCTGTGGCTGGGCGGTAGCTGTGGTTGCAATAAGGGAAGCTGCAAGGTCCCCGAGCAAGGAGGGTCTCCGGGGGGTCCTGGCCGGTCCAGGCTCTGCTGTTCTGCAGTGTGAGGCAGCTCAGCCTGGCCTGGTGCTGGGGCTTGATTGTAGCAGAGTGTTAATCCTTCGGATGGAGTCTCAACAAATAGCTGGAGAGAGCTGATACAAATTAAAGGAAAGGTTTAAAGAACCTCAAAAGAACCAAAGTGGAGACTCTGCCTGCACTGGAAAGCGTTGCCATCACAAATCTTTAATAGTCTTTGAGTCCCTGCAGGATCTTAAAATCAGAGGGATTAACTAAGCAAAGTTGCTTTTATGATACCTGATCCTACTTCATGCAGTTGGATCTAACTTTGCTTAGGCCCTTAATTGCAATTTGGCTTACTAGTGGTCTGTGATTCGAGGAGCCTTTGGGGAGGAATTGCTGCAGACCACCACCACCACCCTGCCCAGCTACCTGCATGTGCCCTAAACCCTGCCGCTGCCTCCCAGCAGAGCAGTCCTGGAGGGAAGGAGACAAGAGGAGCAACCGGCCAGCGGGCAGCCGGCAGCCTCCCCGTTGCAGCCGCGGCGCCAGCGTGCCCGTCGTGCTCCCGGTGCCTCCTGGTGACCACCCGGCAGCGGGGGCTGCTGCGAGGGCTCTGAGCTCCCGCAACGAGGCCTGGCCACATGCAGGTACGTGGGGTCCCTGCACTGCACCTGCTAGGCAGCCGTATAGTCAAAGTGACGTGCGGAATAATAAGCATTCCCTGCGGAGCAGAGTGGTCTCTCAGCATATATCAGGCATGTTTTTTTTTTTTTTTATCTCCCAATTAGATGCAGAGTTTCTTTATTCAGTTTTCCGGCAAAATTCCACTCTGTCCCCTTTTGGAGGCTCACTTCGGTGGTCAGGATCACTCAATGCCGCGCTGGCGAGCGCGTGCGAGGCAGCTCGCAGGGCAATGTAACGCGAAGTGATGCCTGCCGCCAGCTCAGCCCGCGCCCGGCGGGCCCGCGAGCCCCTCGGCCTCTGGCCTGTCAGCCGCCAGCAGCGCAGCTATGCAAATGACTGCAAGAAAACGAGGTCTATAAATAATAGACACCTTGGGCACCCACGTCGGTGCGAGGCAATCGGCCGCTTTTCTTGAAATGCATTCCCGTTGTATTTCATGCCTCGCTGTGAGAGATAGCAGGGAAGAGCTCAGGAGAAAGCCCAACGTTTTGGTCACCTGTGGAGCCGAGGAAGAGCAGAGGGGAGACGTGTCTGTGTTGGAGCAGAGCCCTGAGCATGGGGGCACGCCAGGAAACCAGCCCTGGGCCTTCCCTTTCTACTAAGGACCATTGCGGGGGCTCCTACTGCTCCTTCGCACTGGTTGTCTCCATCCCCTGCTCTCTCGGGAAGAATGGGAGGAATTTTCCTTATCCCGTCTGCCTGGTAAAGTGCTGCTCCAAGTTCTACCAAAGAAAAACCCCAAACCATTCCCAAGTTGCACGATGTTTAAATCCTTCCAAACTGAACGAATTCTCCTCGCAACAGTCTCTCTCCTGGGATACGTGTCCCTCCTGGCTGCTGCCTGGGTGTCCCAGTACTCTGGAGAATAGGAGCCACGTGCAACACAAGGCTAGAAAAATGACTGTGTTTTCTCTCTAGCCTGGCCCTCCGAGCATTTCTGTGCTTGGAAAAGATTGAGGGAAGGGCAGCGAGGCCTGTCCGAGCTGTAGAATAACATCCCTAAAGGGGACATAAGAGCTGTGCGGTCACAAACATCACTTCTGGTGCAGGGCATGGCTGCACATCGTGTCCTCCGGGTGAACAAGGGCACGAAGCATCGGCTGCCCGCTCTGCCGTGTGCTGCTGCCGGGACAGAGCGTTGCTCTAGCTGTGTCTTTGGTCCCATCTCCTCTAGCTCTCTGTTACATTCCTGTGCTCCCCTCGCCATCATTTCCCCTCCCTATCACCTTTTCTAGCAGTTACAGGTTGAGTATTCCAATTAAATCCTGCACTGAATACATTTTTGCTTTGAGACGAGCACAAACAATTCTTTGTGAAAGCGCCTTTGGCTTCCTGCACAGCATTCTGAAAAAGGAGAGCTCCTCCGACAGCTTGTAGATAGTCTGGCAAGTCATATAAATAGTAAATATATGGTTCTGAGAATTGAAATTTCCCTAGGAAGCCTGAATCTCTAGTTCTTTTAATGGCTTGGTTATCAAAGAGTTGATTTACATCTTATTAGCTGTTGCTGTTTGTTGATAGAAAGCTGCTCTGTTGCAGAACGTTCATTCTGTGCCCGATTCACTTCTCGCCATTGCCAGAAGTGGCTTTTGGAGCCCAGCCCAGCCCGTTGAGTGGAGGAGCTGGTGCCCGTGGCCGTGGGGGTGCTCATGGTGGCAGCCCGCACGCCAGGCACCCCCGCATAGACCCACTACCTGCTCTGACCGCTCTGCTGCCCTTGCCCTGGGGCTCGGTGCCCACGGGGATTAATGCCATCCACTTCGGAGAAGGCATTTGATGAGTTTGCCTGCAGATTTTGGTTGCTTTTTTTTTCCAGTGAAAGGAAGTTCATGCGTTTTTGGTCGTGGTTTCCCAAAGGACAGCATTTGTCCTTCTTGCCATTACAGGAGAATTTTGCACTCCATTTGGATGCAGCTCTTGAAAATTGCAGCCGCCCCAGGCGAAAGACAGTGTCCGAATGTGCATGAGCTTCCTGGCACCTCCGTGTTGCGCTCCTTTTATACCTAGTTTACTTTGCCAGACCGTGCAGAGACTTCGATAGTTCCAGAGGATAACTAAGAAACCAATAGTGCCAATAACAGTGCATTTGTTCGTTGATACAAATTCTCATCTTCAAAGAAGCTTGCAAACTATAATTACTCCAAAGCATCCCAGAATATATCTCTTTGTAGCAGTCACTGGGAATATATTATCGTTGTATGTAAAACAAAGAGCCTGGAAAGTGTGTTCAACAGGCAAGCAAAACAGGGAATATTTTAATCAGCAAAACCAGGGGAGAGTCTTGAGATGAGTGAAGAGAGGAGGGAAATACTGGGCTCGGTGCCTGGTTCCTAATCCCTAAACTCTTTACAACAGGATTGTGACAGCCAGGAGGAATAAACCTAATACCACAACTTCTTGCCACCAAGGAACTATGTATTAGTATAGTACTGCTAAGGTAATTAACCAAATCAGGCTTAGTCCGGTGCTGAAAGGGATTCTTCCTCCAGGGATGAGCAGATGTCTCAATCTAATTATACACGTTATTTAATCAGAACCAGAGGTTGGGTATCTAATGAAAATGCCATCTAATGCAGGGAGAGAGGTTGGAGCTCTGAAGCAATGCAGGCAGAGGGGGAATAAAGCAGCCAAGGTTGTGCAGCTCCCAACGCTCCTCTGCCCTCTTTGCTGCAGCACTGGATGCAAGTCTCGAAAGAGGTGTCTGAGAAGAATTGTGAAGGGAATGTGTTCCAGCAACAGTGCGTGTCAGTGCTTCAAACAAAGGGAAATTCTCCTGTAAATGGCATTTGGGCTTGACCTTCCCATTCGGGCTTGACCTTCCCATGGTGCTAACCTGGGAGCAAGCAGCTGCGTTTCGTCTTGGGCAGTCAACAGCTTCATTACCTCGTCTTACCCAGGTGAAAGCCAGAACAGATGGATGAAACCTTCTGATGATTCCCTGTGCAGGTAGCCAGCAGCAGCGATATCGGTGACACCTGGAAAGCACCGACTGACTTCAGAAAGTGGCTGTGTCCACAGAGACAGGCAGAGACCCGATAATTCACACCACACGTAGGTGCCCGGAGAGCAAGCAAGGAATCTCCTGCAGCTGCCCTGGTGGCACCGGGAGCCGGTGCAGGGAGTCACCGCGCGGTGCCGGCGCAGCGGGGAGCGCACGTACGTGTGCGTGTCCGCCCTGCCAGGACAGCCGGGCTCGCTGGCCCCTCCGCCACAGCACCAACAGTGTCACGTTGCCTAGCGATGGGTTTCTGGCTGTCCCGTCTCATTAAGCTGTTGGAGCAGCGCGCACCCACAGGGGAGAGCGCCAGGCCTCGCTGCTTTAATTGGCCTCTTGCATGTGCACGTGCATTGCGGAACAGACATCTGCCAGGCAGCAGGAGGAGGTGGAAATTGTGTCTAGGTGGTCAACCAGTCATTGCCCGGAGAGTTTTTCCAGTGAGAGATGGTGGACCGCATCCCAAAATTAGGATTCTGCCTTTTTCTGTCTTCAAGACTCCTTTTCCTGTTGTTTGTTCTGGTCCATTTAGGTAGGCTCAGGCCCAAGGATGGGCATGAGAAGCTCCTGTTCTGCTTTGCAGCCTGCTGTGGTTGCTTGCAGATCTTCTTCTGTGGCTTGCGAACATGGCCCATGGGAGCTGCTCTTGCTCATGGAGGTCTCCCAGGTGCCAGGCAGACCAGAGATCCTTGGGTCTTTTGCAGGACTGCAGACGGATTTAGATGCTACGTGGTGCCCATGCATGTGTGCACCCATCATTTACCCATTCCCACTGCCATGGGATTTAGTAGGAGTGAATTCTCCTGGGAGGTGCCGTGTAAAATCAGCAGAGCTCTGTAGCTTGAGCCTGGGGCTGTCTGCAGCCATTGCCCTCTTCCAAAGAGCATGCAGAACAACCGTGTATTTTACTTGCAACTCACTGAAAGACCAGGATCCATAAGACTTTTTACTGGCCATCTGACAACCTTGCCAGCTGAGTGTCGTTTTAAGCTGCCACCTAAATAACTGTGCTGCATTAAGGAGTTTCAAACAATAGCTAATGATTGCATTGATTAAACAGGGACAGAGCAAAAACACCCTTTAACTGAAGATTTCCTTTAGTGAAAGAGTTAGATTCAGTTAAATTTATGGTATTTTCCTTGAGTAGTTTCACTGACTCATTGACCTCCTGTTCCAGCCAGTCTCAATGTGTTTGTGTTTTCTGCCCTGCGTGTGTGAGTGAAGTGATGTGCAAGGGCAGAAGCAGCAGACAACCTTAGCTCAGGTCCTGCATTGTGGGAAATGAAGCAGCTGTGTTTGTAACAGCAGAAACGAGGCAACGCGGCGTTTGTGAGCCTGGGGTTGCAGGCAAACAGGTTGCGATATGCTGAGAGACACAAGCACGGAGAAGGAGGGATGAAACAGGCAGACTGCTCCAGTTTACACCGGCGTTAGTCTCTGGCTTCAAGAATCTGCCCTGCCGAGATGTGTTTGCAAAGGGTGGCTTCTCTCTGGGCATGGTGAAGGCTGCTCGCAAGGTGCAAAATGGGTACCTGCAAACGCAGAGCTGCACGTTGGGCACAGATGAGGGTTTTTTCACAGGTTGCTTCTTTTGCTGTGAGCTTGCAGCTCTGCAGATACAACTGCAAAGGAGCTGAGGCACTGAAGTGGTGTAAATCTGACCCTGAATGTTAAATGTCCCTAACGCAAAGTGGCGTTCTGGGGAATTTGAGTAATGTTGAATTGCCAAACCATAGTCCCCCCAAGGAGAATTTACTAGACAATAGCAAAACGATTGAGAGGAGAAGAAAGATGGAATGTGGCCATTTTAACCTCCTTTTTGCTCCACTACTCAGTCGTGTTCCGATTGCTCTAACCAGCTGCTTAAGGAGACCTCCTGCCTGGTTTTCCATGATGCTCCATGGGACTGGTCCCCATGCGGGAGGCCGGCAGGTCCCCCTTCCCGCTCTGCTCCCCGGCAGGCCGGTCCATGGACACAGGAGCCCAACAAGAACCTGTCTGTGGGTGATCGGAGGTGCTGACCCGAGTGCGTGGGGACTGCCAAGGGGTATTGAGAAGGGCAGCACAAAGGGCTCATGCCCGTGCATTGCGTCGCTGCACCGTGACGCAGGAGGAAGGCCAGATCCCCACGGCCTGTGGAGTGCAGCGGGAGTTTGTTGGCCCACAATACAGCCAAACAAAATACAAGAAATTCAAGCTGTGCGACAGATCACAGCCAGGATGAGACGGTCCTGTAACCTGTCTGAGAGGTGCTGGGCCCACGCCAAGGAGCTACTTACAGCACACAAGGAACAAAGACAAATTTGGCTTTGAACTACGCTGGCCTATATCCTGAAGAAGCCCAGCTGCGTTTCTGTGTGCAGTATAAATCATTCTCTCTGTTTATTACATTGTGCTTATTCCACACCAAATCCCTAGGTTATCAGCCTGGGAAACGAAAACAGCTGATTTGTGACTGCAGATACTTGGGGAGCATTAGAGCAGGAGCGCCCGTGCACGGCCGTTCCCGTGGGCTGCACCGGGCAGCCGACCTGCTCCTGGGACAGCGAGAGCCACTGCTGCCAGCCCAGCCGCGTGCCCGGCGTGACGAGGACATCCTGCGTCCCGGCCTCTGACTGCTCTGCAACCCAGCAGCTTCTGAAAAGGAGATGGAAGAGCTGTTATTCCTCAAGATTATCCTGCACAGAACCGGCCTTGTGGAGTTGTGATTTAGTCACCGCGAGAGAAGGTTTCTCTTCCAGAAATAGAACTGAGGTGCAGAGGAGGTCTGGTCTCTGTCACTGTGGGTCTGATGGAAGCTTTTTAAAAATCCAGACAATTGAATCCTGTTTCCACAACTTTTTCAGGAGCAGAACGGATGAATGTTTAAGACGCGGTCCAGGGTGAGGTCTCGATGGTGACCACGGTGGGTGTCTAGCGGGAGGATGGCCTCAGTCCAGTGTCACTGGGAGAAGCAGAGCCCATTCTCTGCAGCCAACATTGCTCCTAAAGGCCCGGGCTGATGGTGATGAGGGGGAACTGGCTTCCCAGCAGCGCAGAGTGGAACTGCGGGCGGAAAACTGCCCTGGAATTAACCCCTGTTCCCATCCACGTCTGCGGAGAGGGTTTTTTGCTGGCGTTGGTGGCAGCAAGGCTGAGAGGAGCATCTTTAGGCTCTTCCTCTGTAGCTTGGAGGAGTTTAATAGGATGGGAAGTCTAAGTTGTAATTATTTGGTTTCTGCTTCTCCTGCAGGAAAGAGTTAATGGATGCAAAGCTTGTGTGGCGGAGGGGCTGGTTCGTGACTCACACGCTGAATATCCTGCTGAAGAAGGGGCAGGCTCCTCGGCCTCAGACCTTCTCATCCCAACGGGAATAGTGTGAATGGAGTTGGTCCAGGATCGTGCTTGGAAAGGTTTGTCCCAGGTAACGTTTGCTTTTTGCACTCAGCTCAAAATTATTTGTGTTCCTAAGAAACCTTTTCTCTCAGATGAGATGCTCCACGTGGAGCTGTGTTATGTATTTCTGCAGGGCTGACCCCAGCAATCCCACAAGGGCTCTCTGCAAGACCAAAGGAGTTTAGCAGAGTCATTTATATGAGTGAGGAAATGGCCAAAGGATGGACAGAAGATGATAAACGGATGGGGAGTGACCACAAAGAGAAGCTGCTGGGGGAGTTGTTCAGAAAAAGATGAGTCCTGGAGCTGACCATGTTTGATACTTCTCATGACTCAGCTTGGCTCATAAAGTAGAGCAGAGAAATGAAATTTGCTGATGGCATCAGCCTCACAAAACAGGATTAGAAGAATAGGATCAAGCTGAAAACTGGAGTAATAAAAATGTAATAAAACCACGATGAATTTCAGTAGTGCAAACACCTGATAAGAGCAAGAACTACTACTTTAAAGTGGGACTTTGCCAGATGGTAATGATGCAAAGATTTGTCTTTCCTTAGATCTTTATTTTATCCCAGAGTAGGGTGCTTCTGGCATGGAGCCACGGGCAAGAAGGCAAAGGAACTGCTGGATGCTCCTGTGCTGTTGTACAAGGCCATGGGGAAACATCACTGGAAGTGCAGGAGACTGTGGTCACCTGTGTCTGAGAAGGGCTGATTCACACTGGGAGAGGCGCAGAGATGGGTGGACAGAACCTGGGAAAAAGCCACCTAGTCACGGGCAGATGACACTGAAAGGACCTTGGCTGACCGAGTGAGACAAAGACGTGGAGAGGACATTTGCTGTCTGTAAATACAGTACAGGACAAAATACATGGAAGGGAAAAAGCTTTTTAAGCTATGAGACAAAGTTTGCAAAAGAAGAGACATATAAATTGACATGAAGCCTGAAACACAGGATTCGTTCCCTGGAACACTTTTCCAGTGAAACTGTGGAGAAAAACCATGCACCTGAGGCTGAAAGACCAGGCACTGTTTTTACATCTGCACATTCTTCCACACAGACCATTTTGAGTAGTCCAATGACACGAATCCACCTGGGAAGCCTTGCTTGTCTTCTGGCCACCTCTGGAATCACGTGTTATCAGAGCAGTCAGTGGGGAGGATAAAGAAATGCACATGTCCTATCCTAAAGCTGCTTGGAAAATGGTAAAAATAACCATTCTCATGCAATCTGCATCTCTCCGCAGCCAAGTTTTGCAGGTTGCTGGACTCGATGCAAGCATCGATGCAAGGGATGCATCAAGGAGAGTGCCCGGGTTGGCAGGTTCCAGGCACCGAGGGTCCCGAGGAGCCCGTTCTTGCTCATTGCACACCGGTCAATGTGTGGTTGCTTCTGCTTCCTGCTGGAGTTGGTCTTAGATTGACAAGATCTGGTGACAACACAAGGGTAGACACCTCTATCTGCTCTATTGCATAATCCTCCGTGCTGAACCCCCACCAAACCCATCCGCAGGCCTTCCCTTTCCTATATTGAGTGTTCATTCATGTGGTTGTTTTATGTAAACTGCAAAGAACCTCATTCTGTTGTTGAGTTGGAACAGAGCTCAGAACACACCGAGATGTTCAGTGAGATGGGAAGGCTGCTGTGTCACCTTGGGGTGAAGTATTTAGTGCCTTGGGCATCAGCTGCTGCCCAGGGCTGAGCCCAGCCATACCCCAGCCTTGCACTGAGCAGGCTGGGCCTAAACTTAACCGTTTTACCCATGGTTTTGCAGACAGAGCCCCACAGCACAGGAACGTGGGTGCTCTCTGAAGGTAGAACACCAGCATTTCTGTGCTTCCACATTCTCCTTTGTTTTATACTTGCTAATGAAGGGGTTTGAAATGAGACAGACACATGTGCTTAGGTGCAGGCGCTGACCATGTTTGTGTGCAGATGCTTTCTGCAGTGTTTTCGCCCTTGGTTGGAGCTCAGCCGCGGCTTCGCTGGCCGCCAGGAGCAGGCGGCACCTGGAGCACACTGGTCGCTAAGCGAGCGCTTCTCCAAACAGGAGTCACAGCAGTTTGTTCCCAAGTGGTGCATAGGGGCTCATCTGGCTAAAATAAGAGAAGGTAACGAATCAGTATTAAAAAACTTGCATCTTTCTTTCCAACAGTCAACTTTTAAGGGACAGCCTGTTTTCCACAGCGAGGAACTGCCTTTTTATTCAACCTCTTTGGCAACATCAGCATGCTCGGTGCAAACCTGCCCGCTATCATATTCTTATCTCAAGGACGGAACCTCCGACAGCAAAATGCATCCATCACGTGGGAATATTAGCAAGTGGCCAGTCCTCTTCCGTGTGAGTAAAGCCCGAGACCCGCTGGGTTCTTGCCAAGTCTCCTGCTTTGCAAAGCTGTCCCTGAGCGCTACCTCTGCCCCCCGCTCCGCCGTGTTTTGAATCCTCTCCGGGCCTATCTCCGAGCTAGAGAACTTTAGAGCTGATAGAGCTTTCTTTAAGTGGGGATTATGTAAATGCATAGTGTGGGGCTTTCGTAAATAAGGATTATTTGTCGAATACATTTGAATGCTTCCTTTGGAGCCATTAAGGTCTGTTGTGGAAATAGGAATTTAGGGCCTGCTTAAGCTAGACTTCATTGATTCAATAGGGACTACAACAGCGTTTTTTGTTTTTATTTTGCCTCATGTAAAAGTATTTTGGGACAATTCTCAGCTATATATAAATAAAGCTAATCATACTGGGCACATCTGTATTAGCCATTCTCTACAACTGCTCCGGTTCTGTGGGTAAAAACCTTTTGGTCTCGGCCACCAACTTGTTCATTGTCACCTCGCCAAGAAGGTGTTTGCAAGTCCAGGTGAGCAGAGCAAAACGATTTTTTGCTGAAAAAATGCAAAAAGTTACAGCTGTCCAAAAAGTTGTAGATTAAATTCCCCGTGCTCTCCTCCTTGATGAATGGCATGTAAAGAAAGCTCCCGGGGCTCCGGGAAGCCCTGCGGCGCCTCCAGAAAGGGCCGGGAGCTGCAGGGGAGGCGGCCCCGACGCAGAGCCGGCGGGAGGCAGGTGCAGCAGCCCGCGGCACTGGGGCTGCCCCTGCGCCCTGGCCCCTTGTGCTGAAATAGGGACGTCTCGGGCAGCTCCGCTCCACCGGGAAGGGGCAGGGACACTGGGAGCACAGCTGGGCACATCTGCCGCAGCTGCGCGAGGGCCCCGTCACCCTCCCTGCCGCTTTGCAGGGCTCCATGCTTGGCTTTCCCTGCAATTCCTGGGCACGGATGGGGTGGCTGAGGAAGGTGCTGAAGAGGGGGTTCTCATCTCTCTCTGCTATGTTTGTAAAATGTGACTTTCATTGAGCAGAGCGAGCCCAAAGCGCAGGCTGTCCACAGCACCTTGGTTGGCAGAGATCATTAGGTCAGGCATAAACTAATATTACTGTCTAAATGGTCTGTGATGAGGACCTAAGCCATGACACATCCTGTATGTTCTCCTTTGGTGGATTCTGACATAGATGAACAAGTAAAAGTTTGAAATGAGATCCAGTCCTTCGCCCTTGGAAATGATTAATTTCTACGAATGATTTACACACAGTTTATTTTGCATAAAGCTCTAGCTGGGTGCATTTATTCATTCTCTTAAAATGGATATAAATATCCAAAGCAATTGGCTACCAAAAATTTGAATATTCTGGCATTGCATCATGGAAGGTTGACATGGATATGAGTCAGGGTCAGAAGAGAATACGCTGAAAATGTTTAGGCAAGTGTGATATTTTACAGCACATCCCCAAATCCTTGGGAAGGATTGGCAAGCAATATCTTTGGGGAAAAAAATAAATGAAGAAAAAGATTTTCAGTGAGTGCTCTTGCAGCCAGAATTGGGCTCTTGTCCCCCACGCGCGTGGGACGTGGCACCGGCAGGGTACGGAGGGACGCGGGGGTGGCCGGGGCGGGAGTGCGGCGGGGACAGCGGTGCCCCGGGCTGTGGGTCCCGCGGGGACCCGCTCTGCGCCACTCGCGGCCGCGCTCCGGCGGGAACCGCGACTCGCGGGGCGGGACGGGGGTGGGCGTGGGAAAGGGTGGGCGTGGCGTGTGTATGGGCGTGGCGTGGGGGGGCGTGGCGCGGGACGGGCGTGGCGTGCGTGGGAGCGGGCGCGCGGCACCGGCCCACGTGGCCGGTGGCAGCACGGCATGAATGAACTGCCCTCCTCCAATGAGCGCCCGCGCTGCCGGCGGGCGGCCAATGGCGAGGGCGGGGCGGTGCC
>NW_020455566.1:1900609-1915102 GCF_003342845.1 Nothoprocta perdicaria
GGGCTGCGCGAGGCGCTGGGCGCCGAGGAGGCGGGCGCGCACGAGCTGGCGGCCTCGCCGCCGCCGCTGGGGCCGCCCGAGCCGTCCGACGAGGACGCGCCCAGCTCCGACGACCTGGAGCAGTTCGCCAAGCAGTTCAAGCAGCGCCGCATCAAGCTGGGCTTCACGCAGGCCGACGTGGGGCTGGCGCTCGGCACCCTCTACGGCAACGTCTTCTCGCAGACCACGATCTGCCGCTTCGAGGCGCTGCAGCTGAGCTTCAAGAACATGTGCAAGCTGAAGCCGCTGCTCAACAAGTGGCTGGAGGAGACGGACTCCAGCACGGGCAGCCCCACCAGCCTGGACAAGATCGCGGCGCAAGGGCGGAAGCGCAAGAAGCGCACCTCCATCGAGGTGGGCGTCAAGGGCGCCCTGGAGAACCACTTCCTCAAGTGCCCCAAGCCCTCGGCGCACGAGATCACCTCCCTGGCGGACTCCCTGCAGCTGGAGAAGGAGGTGGTGCGCGTCTGGTTCTGCAACCGGCGGCAGAAGGAGAAGCGCATGACGCCGGCGGGGGCCCCGCACCCGCCCATGGAGGACGTTTACGCACAGGCGGACTCGTCGCCGCTGCACCACGCGCTGCCGGGGGCCGTGCACTGACTGCTCCGGCCACGCGCAGCGAGCGGCCCCGGCGCGGCCCGGCCCCGGGAGCGGGCGGCCCCGGTGGCGGGACTCGCTCTAACTTATTCCTCAGACTGGCCCGGCCGAGCCGCCCGCGCCGCCGTCGTATTTATTGGCCCGCCCCGGGCGCCGGCTGCCGGACACAGCAGCAGTAGCCAAAGGTTTGCGAGCTCTAATTTATTCCCTCCCCGGCGGCGCCGGCCGGGCCCGCCGCTCGCCCGGACGACCCGCCGAGGCTCCCCCGGCCCGTTTCTATTTATTTGCTAACCGTACGCGGAGCTCTCGCCCTCCCGTTGGTAGGTTCGGTTCCTCCCCTTTGGGTTCGGTTTTTGTTTGTATCTTTATTGAGGGGGAAGAAAAAAAAATGTAGACTGCGAGGGTACGTTTCTATTTATGTTATAGTAAATATTTTATTACTTACATAAACCATTTACCCAGGAACCGGTCTCGTGTGGTCTTTGCGGGCTGGAGGAGCCCGGGGCCGCCGGGTCCCGGTAGTGGCGCTGCCCTGAGCGACCCCGCGGCGGGACCGGGACCGGGGCCCGTCGCCCTCCTGCGGCTCCGCGGCA
The DNA here is from genome assembly GCF_003342845.1 of Nothoprocta perdicaria. Lineage (NCBI taxonomy): Eukaryota > Metazoa > Chordata > Aves > Tinamiformes > Tinamidae > Nothoprocta > Nothoprocta perdicaria. Next base: position 1,901,839 of record NW_020455566.1, read on the forward strand.
CTTGCTCCTCTCCCGCTCTCGGGCTTATGCGCTTGTGTCCCGCCTGCACCTGCGTAAATTGCCGCCCCCCCCCCCCCCAAAAAAAAAAGCAAATAAAATAAAAGGGGAGGGGGAAAAAGGAAGAAAAAAAAGGGGGGGAAGAGAAAAAAAAAAGGGGGGGTTTTAGACAGGCTGGCATCGCTCAGGTTTCGTGCAGCCTGGGCCGCAAGAAGCAGCGCTGCCGAGGAGTCTCCCCGTCCTCGCGCCTATTTCTGATGTCGCCGGGGTTCCCTTTCTTGGTATCATGCGCTGGCGCTTTGCGGTTGTGCTAAGAAAACCTGAGAACTTAAATACTGTGTTCTCTGTCTCTAGAGGGTTCAATCTGTGGCTCTTAAAACCCTTTCCATTCAGCAAATCTCAGCAGGTCACACGTGCGGATTCCCCTTTCTCTTTAGATACTTTGATTCTCGCAATATTTTATGCGCGGGAAAACTTCTGAAACTCGTGTCTGTGCAGGCTCCTGGGCTGGTAAAATAACCGCTTAGCAGAATGCGGGGTGAAGGACTGGAATTCTTTCTTTCTTTTTTTTTTTTTCTTTTTTTTCCCCCTCCATTTTCTTTTTCTTTTTTTTTTTTTTCAGAGAACTTAGATGGCCTCGGCATTTGGTGCTTTCTGGGTTCCTTACCTTATCCTTGGTGCAATTTGTATATTGCAAGTTTAAATGGAATTCTTTTTTTTTTTTTTTGGTGATAACTCTGCATCTTGCATATAGGTTCAGTTATGCATATATATTTTTACATATCAAATATAGTTTACACTTGAAAATCCACACGTGAAAATTGTTTTGCCTCAACTTTGACTTTTTTTGTATTCCGTGCCTTTATGTGTGTGACACTTTGCCAAGCAGCTGCATTTGCAATAGATCGCTTTATCAATTATTGCAATTTCCATGTCTTTTAAAATGTTATTGTACAATAGATAAAACAAAATTTTAGTTCTCACTCAAATATAGTGAGATGGGTTTTGAGCCTTTAAAATAAAAAGTCACTTTGAACAGTTATTGCCTTAAATGCTGTGTTTGCTCATAAATATGTAAGGAAGTATTAATCTTGCAGTACATGTGAGCTGGCAAATACTGCAAATTAATGCATTAGTAACTTTTTTCAGCATACAGAATGTAGTAAGAAACCTTAAAGGATTTGGTGTGAATTGTATGTTTTGACAGCTTTCGCTAGCAACTCGGCTTCCTTTTATTTTTAAATAAGACTGAATATTTTTGTAGGAAAGCACAGAATTATAGAACAGCTATAGAGAACGTGATTCAAAAAAAAAAAAAAAAAAAGTTGTATTTGCTAAATATTTACTGTTTTCCAGCTTGCTGACCACCTAGGGTAGGTTAGGTGATGTACTCCTCTTTGGGGGGGGGGGAGAGAAAGTAAAGAAGCGTGATTAGAAATTAATGGAAACGAGGGTTTGAGCCTATTCATGTGAATGTTTTCATGTCGCACTTTCGGTTTTTTTTTCCTCGCTACTGTATGTTCTTCCGTGTGTTTCAGGCACATATTGTTGCTTTTAATGCTGGGTAACGCTGCGATTCTGCAGCCTTTCTTAAGACTCTCTGGGCGCTAATCGCGCGTTAGGGGAAGAACAAAAAAAGGCCAGTGGGAAGCGAACAAAAGTGTCTCGAGAGGAGCAAAGAGCCCCTTGTCCGCGGCTGCCCTGCGCGCAGGGAGCGCGGCCGCCTCCCGCGGCGCGGAATTGCCGCGGCCGGCCGGCAAAACGGGACAAAATTCCTTTCTGCGGTGCCGAAACGCGCCGCGGTTTGGACTCGCTTGAAACGCGTTCGTTCTCGTGCTGGAAGGTGAAGGAGCGGTTGCGCGGGGCTGGTTCGCCGCTTGCTGGCGCGGAAGCCTTGGGTCGGTGCCTGCCGGGGCTCGTGGAGGGTGTGGGAAGGGGGACACGGGGCCGTGGGGCGGGATGGAAGCAGCGCCCGGCTCCGAGTTGAGCCCTGGTTCTGCATGGAGCGGGGCTGCGAGTTGAGCCCGATGCCAACGCTGCTTTCCCTGCGTGGGCTCTGCTGCTCCCGCCGCCCCGCTGGCGCTCACACCAGTTCGGAACCATCGGGGCGAGCGGAGGAGCTTGGTAGCCAGACAGTCCTGGCTCCGAGCAGCACTAGGGACTTGCTCAGCTCCGTGAGGCAGCTGTACTTTGCAGGGCACTGTAGGTCTCCTGCTTGTGTTCCGATAAGATGGAAGAGGCTTTGGCTGTTTCCTACCGCCGGGTGGTTCGTATTGGCCCGTTGCAGCCAGCGGACCCGGAGCTGGCGGTGACCGTGGCGCTGGGCACCGTGCAGGGCCGCTACCTCCAGAAGACAGGGAGAAACAGAGGGAAGCACCCGATTAAGGGAGCTCCCTTCTTTTGGGATCAGGGCTAGCGAGACCCGTGTGCTCTGTGCTGCGGCGTTGGCGCTCGTGGTGCAGGTTACTCCAGCCTTGTGCATGGCGTGCGGCCGCGCTCGGCACGTTAGCAGCGGTGCTGCTGGTGGTGAGCGGGGTTGTGGTCTGACTGGCAGAGGGGCCGGGCTCGTCCTGCCAGGGTGAAGTCCTCGAGTTTCTGTTGCCCTGTGTTCCTGCCCCAGGGCAGTGCCGCTCGTGCACAGGGCAGCCCATTGCACGGGCACAGCGCCTGCTCCGAGCCAGCCCGGCACGGAAATTGGGAACCGGGAGCATTTCACAGCTCTTGGTGTTTTCCCTCCACTGTGGAAACTGGACCTGTGGTTCTCTGATCCCATGAGCCCAGAGCCAGGCAGCATCTCCACTCGCCCACTGGATTTGCAGCATGAGGCAAAACGTGGTTTTAAATTCTCAGCCAGCCAAAACTTTGGGAAGTAGGAGAGCGGCTGACTGATGTGCCTGCATCCTTTGTGGTCATTTACAAAAAGGGTTATTAAAAGTCTGATGATCATACCAGGTGATTTAATGGTTTTATTTGTGTATTTTGTGTCTATCTATGTACTTACATATAGGCTCACACACTCAGTGTTAGGTTGGAAAAGCTTTTTCTCATTCACGTCTAGCACGGACAGAGGAGGATGCGGCTGACGTGGGCAGGTGCTGCCCTTGCAAGGAGATCCACAGAAGCTTCAATGCAGCAGGAGCTGTGGCAGCGGGACAGAGAAGGAGGTTTCACTGCAGCAGCAGCAGAGTTTTCCTCAAAAGCAGCGTTGGGGCTGCTAGGTTTTATTCAAAGGTCTCCCATTAACATCTAGAGGTCGAGGAGGAACTTTTGCCCTGTTGTGGGTTTGTAAGTGGCCTCCTCTGAGCAGCGGGGCTAGAGACTTGGCAGCGCTGGGGTCATTCCCATCCCCGGCCGCAGCAGATCCCTGCTCCTCTGGGCAGCAGGATGCAGTCCCTGGGCTCCCAGGACCCATCCTGCGGTGCCGGATCCTTCGCTTCCCCTCCGCCCGCCCCTGTCCCACTGGCCAGAGCTGCAGTCCCAGCAAGCAGCTCAGCCAGCGCTGCAGCCCTGAGGGCTTTCCCCAGCCCGGGAGGATCCTTGCCCTTTGCTTTTCTGAAAATCACTTCCTTTGCTCTCAATAGCAACAGCCGGGCTCAGTATACAAAGAGGAGACTTGACCCCCTTGCTCGCCCCTGCAGCCTCCTGCGCGTGGCCGTGGTGCAAAGCCCGACGCTGCCCTGCTCGCGGTGCAGGAGCCCAGGGCTGCGGCCGCGGCCCTGTGTCGAACCCACACTGTTTGATATTCCGCTTGGCGAGTGCTTGCTCCATCTTTAATTATTGCTGCTAAAAGCACCAGGGGACAGAAAGCAAAAGCCAGGAATAAATAGCAAGGGGTGATCAATTGGGAATGAAAACCTTGTTATCGATCACCTCTAACCTCTGCTTAAGCTAATGACAGAGCTGCCCTTTAGCTGTCCCCGGTGCAGCTGCCGCAGGCCCTGTCTGTCATGGGGCATGGGATGGGACTTGGACCCCGCCATGAGGCTGGGATGGGGACTGTGGGCCTGGAATGAGATGGGACAGGATGGGATCCTTCCACAGGGATGGTGTCCGGGCTGCCTCGGCACCTCACGAGGCAGGGCAGCCCAGTCCTCCATCGCCTCCCCTCCTCGGCGCTGTGGACAGTTGGGCAGTTCCTCCAGGGAGGCTTTAGGGCGACGCATCCGCAGGGCCCCTCCACGGCTGCTGCACGGCTCTGAGTATGGCTCCCGCCGCCGCCTGCCCCGGGCACGCGGGGGAAAGCTCTTTTCCTGCAGGAATCCTTCCTGTCCCTGCACCCAGTGCACCCAGCTCTGCTGTCCCGGAGCCCCCGCGCCCGGGCAGTGCCTGCTGCCCCTGGAGCCCGTAGCACGGTGATGGCCCCAGGCCACAGCGCTGTGTCCATGCAGGCTGCGATGCCCGTGTGTGCCCCGTGGTCCTGCCCGGGCTCGGTGCCTGCGTGTGCACGGGCATCGCTGTGTGCACGGGCATCGCTGTGTGCACGGGCGGCCCCGCGGCGCTTCCTCGGCGCTGCCTTTGCTCTGCTCCCGTCGCCTCCCAGGCTGCCTTGGCCTGGCAGCGTCTGCACAGTGCGCCAGGAATCACTGAGTCACCTGCACTCTCCCAAGTCTCCCAATAGTTCCCAAGAACTGGCTCTGCTCCGGGAGCTCCCGGCCCTGCCACAGAGCCCAGTGCCGCCCAGTGCCACCCAGCACGATGGCCTCCTCGGGAGCCCTGCAATAGAGAGCCCTCCTGCCATGCAGCTGGTCCCGCAGATGGGCATCGAGCTCCCCGCGCCCAGATCCAGCATTCGGGGCTGATGCTCTCCCGGCCCCTCCATGCCATTTCGCAGGAGCTGCCACGGAAGCTGTTGGCACCGTTTTGCCGTTCCCCATCCTGGGGAACAAGGGCACTCTGGGCAATGCGCCCAGCCTGGGAACAAGCGGACATCTGCATGCACCCGCATGCAGCGCGCATCACTGTCACGAGCTGCCTCGGCACTCAGCAGCCGTTCCTGTGTCCCAGCCTCCCCTTGGTGGAGCAGCACCTCATCCCCCCGGGCCCTTGCAGGGGCGTCTTTGGGCGATTCCCTCCACGCTCCGTGTGCCCATTGCCCACCCTGGAGCCTTGCGAGCACCGCGTCCCCTGCTCAGGGCGAGAGCAGGGCTCCGTGTCCCGCGCGGAGCAGCCCGGCCGGACCCGCAGCTGGGGACGTGGGCAGCAGGGGCGGCACGCGGATGCCGGTTGCATTCCTGCGGGCGATGCCACAACGGCGATGCCAAAGGGGCGATGCCAAAGGGGAGCTTTATTGCGCACCGAGCGCTGCCTGGGGCGCACAAAGGCGCCTTGGGGACAGCTATGCGTGCGGCCGCGCCGTAGGTGGACGGCAGCGGATCAGAAGGAAACGCTGTCTCGCGGGGCAAGTTCAGAAGGACACGCAAAGCAACTGGCACGGGCTGAGAGTGCCCATACACGGCGCTGCGCCGCACGCCCGCGGGAACAAAGTGCTCAGTGTCGGCGCTCACCAGGGCCTTTTCTTCCCTGCAGGACCACAAAAGTTCAGCATGAGACCAGGGGCCACGTGTTGGCCGTCAGTTCACGACAAAGAGCGTTTGAGCCTTGGCTTGGGAGTCTCAAAAACATTATTGTCTGCGTCCCGGGGCATTTGTTTGCTGGGGCAACACGGAGCTGAAAAAATGTGACCCTCGGCACAGCTGCGCCTCAGCGCTCTCGTCACACGCGGGCCACCGCGCGGGGCCACCGCCAGCCACCTCCGCGGCGCCCCCGGCTCTTCCGCACCGAGGGCTGCAGGGGTCTGGCCTTGCCCTGCCGCAGGGCGCAGGGCTTTGCGGCGCCCCTCCTACGTGCGGGACCCTCTGCATGTCACTGCTGGACATGTCAACGTGCCCACGTGCAGCCGGGCTGGCATTTGGGGCTGTGGGAGGGTAAAGCTGGGTTTGAGCGCGCAGGACCTCCCGCGCTTGCAGGCTGGCGCTCGCAGCATCACGGGTGCTGGCTGCAAGGGCCTCCACGGCACCGCGGGCTCTGCTGCTCCCTTCCTCAGTCAGCAACGCTTTGCCCCAAGGCGGCTGTAAGGTTTTGATCTAGCTAAGCCCACGGTCAGACTGCATGAAGTGCTTGGAGATCCACAGGACGGTTTTCAGGGGGGATTTTGGGTGCTAGGGTGATCTGACAGCTTGCAGGAGGTTCTGCTCTGGTGCATGCCAGCCCGGGGCAGCTCTGGTGCAGCCCAGGCCCCACAGAAGCTGCTCCTGTGCCCTCGGGTGGACCTGCTCCAGGCAGGAGGAACCCAGGCGCGGGTGTTAATCCCGACTGCACCCAGGTGCGGGTGCTAATCCTGACTGCAGCCAGGTGTGGGTGCTGATCCCAGTTGCAGCCAGGTGCGGGTGCTAATCCCAGCTCCAACCAGGTGCGGGTGCTAATCCCAGCCGTGGCCAGACCAATGGGCTGGGAGGGAGAAGCCTCCAAATCCCCGGAGCAGCAGCAGGACAAGGGCTGTTCCCAGCCCGCTGTGGGGCTGCTCCTTGGCTGTCTGGAGCTGCCAGGTAGGAAGGGCTGCGGAGCGGGATGGGGCAGGAGGGTCCCGGGAAGCTCCCTGGGTGGCTCTGGCCCATGCGGCAGGGCCTGGTGCCGCTGCGGGTCCCGGCACCCCGGAGCCTCCCCGCCGTGTGCAGCTCGCTGCTCTCACGCAGATAAACTGGCCCTTGTTGCCAAAAATAAACGTTAGCGCTCCGAATGCACACTTCAATAGCACCAGCTCATTAGAGATGCATATCACTTGGCTTCGGTCCCACACCTTCCAGCTTGTTATAAATATGCAGTTGCTGCTGGCTCTACCCCAATCATCTCTGCAATCAGAGCTTTTAATTAGGTTAATTAAATTGTATCAAACCTCACAGGGACGCAGTTCACTGATGCTGATGAGGCAGCCAAAACAGACCTTAGCTCTGGCTCTAATGAAGGCCCTGCCACAGCTAACGACAGTGCATAATCAATGAGCGCTTCCCTGGAAAGGCGCATTGGGGCACGTGGGTGCATGTCCCGTGCTTCCCGACACAGGGCAGCGGAGCTGGGGTGTCCGGGTGCTCTCGGGCTCCCGCCTGGGCCCGTGGGTGCAGCCTGGCCCCGCTCTGCCCACGTGAGTGGCTTTCCCTGGGCTTTCTTTGCATCCGATGGGGCTGGACTGGAGGTTGGAATGCTGCACTGGGAGGGCATGGCCGGGAGCGGGGGGGTGCCTGGCTGGGGTGCTGAGGGGTGGAGTGACCCCGTGGAGAGCGGCTGTGTTGAGCAGCAGTCGGTGGCTCCTGTTTTGCATTGCACACCCCTCTCCTCATGTGTGCAGTGAGAGGCTGTGTCCCAAGCAGGGGAGCACGGTGACGTTGGGCTGTGCTGGTCTGCAGCCCCGGCCCTGCGATGCTTCTGCTGCCTTTGCAGCAACGATTGCAGGTGCCTGGAGGTGCAGACTCCTATTAGCTGTTCTAAGCGGTCTTTATCAATTGAGCTCCTCAGCTCCAAGGATGAATTACGTGGAATTACTGTATGGCAGAACATTATTGAGTCACCTGAAACCAGAGTGGTGAACCTGGGGGCTGTTTTGATATCTGTATCTTCCAAGCTGCAGGGAATCTCCTGCTGGAGAACCGGTTGGTCCAGGCTCCCCTGCTGCAATCATTGCAAGCAGAGGAGAGCTGCGAGCTCCGTCCCTGCCCCTGGGGCCGGCGGGAGGGCGGCGGGGCCCAGCGCATCTCCTGGCCCTGAGCAGGCCGGGTTGCAGGGTGCTCAGCTTGCTCAGGAGGCACCGACCCTTCCTGGACTCCAGCAGGAGCATTTCAGCACGTGAAGATGAGGCAGCTGTGCTAGGGATCCAGGGCTGGGATCGAGAGCAAGGGCTGGCGGAGGGACGGGTTTAGTGATGCCCTCAAACGAGCATCTTTGGCCCTGGGATTGACGCGTGGGGAAAGGGCCCTGGGACAGAGGCATTCTCGGTGATGAGGTGCCACCTCTGCTGGCACTTTCTTGATGCCACATGTGGCCACACGGTGTGTCCTTGCAGTGGGGCATCCCAGTGGGACACGGCCTGGCGGGTGTTCCCCAGCGCTGAGCTGTGTGCCCTTGCAGCGCCTGGGCTGCACAGGGGTGGGAATGGACCAAGGCACAGTCCCTGCTGCTGCTCGTCCTCCAAGGGGCTTCACCTGGCCACAGGTGAGCAAATAGCACAAGGAATTTCACTGCAAAGACCCCGTGTTGGCAGTAGTGATGTGCACTGACCAGCCAACTTCCCAGTGGGAGAACTTCTTATTCCATAGGTACAAGTCTCATCTGCTTTTAATAGTGATATATAGTCCTTCCTTTAATGTTCCCCATCAAGGAAAAAAGCAAATGGATAATGCCACAATTGTTTTAACTTTGTGATCTTTGTAATCACAAGAACTATGTCCACTATTACACTGAAGTTGCACTTCAGCACCTGAGAAATATTCATGCTTCCAGACAGGCGAGAAAATCTTTGGATGTGGGAAGACTTTGAGAATCTTTTTTGACCATCTTGCATGGGCATGTGCTACTGGCAGACACAGAGTGAGTGAGAGAGATAAGGGAAGGAATGTTTACACCCAGGCTCTCCCAACTTGCCTGAACTTCTCCAGCACACTTCAGGATGTCTCCATTGTTCTCGCTGGAAACCCTTCTGCAACTACCAAAGCAGTGATGAGCACAACATAAATGGAGGACAAACCTCAGTCCTGCATGTGGCTTCTCTTTATGAATCTCAGCAGTGTTCAAAATCATTAAGTTCTACCAGAGAGTCCTTGTGGTAGGAGCAGTGCCCCTTGGTAAGGTATGGGATAAAGCAAACAAACAGCAATGTGTTTAGGTACCTTATTTGCAAGTACCAAAGTCACTTATAAAGCATGAGATCTCTCTCCTTCTGTACAGTGGAAGCACCAGTAGCACCGTTCCTGGCTGGCCTTTGGCTAAGACGGTGCTTGAATTTAGCACTGTGTCCTCAGCAATGCCTTTCACTGCTGAAGTTTCAAAGTGGAACACTTTGTGCAGGTAAAATGACAGAAAAAGCAAAGATAGATGTCAAAAAGGAGGAAAAAATTGTTTAGAAAGGTGACATTCAACTCTGGTAGAAAACTGATCTAGAATCTTGTGTTTGTGGCCATGTGGTCTGCTGGCCACAACTGAAAGTAACAGAAAGGCTGGGATACCTATTTTGCTTGTGGGCTGCCTGTTCCACATCTTAGCTTTGACGCTGACTTTTCAAGGACTGTTTACAGTGTACTTCACTAGCACACTTGGGCACCTCTTGTGGGTTTCCAGTGTAAACACCATGAGGATAAACTGATTTATTAATCCATTAATTAGATACATGTTTATAGCTACAGAAGGCCCAGAGTAATTTGTTTTGACATGGTGTTAAGATTGCAGTGGAAGCCAGACTGATGTTGATGCTGTATCGGTACTTCTTAAAGAGAATCTTCCTTCTAAACAAAGGTTACATTAATTACTTCATGGAACAATTAGCGTTTCCGCTGAAATTTGAACTTGTAAATAGCTGGACTGTTTGTTGTCTCTTTCTTCACCTTCACTTTCTGTGTTTTATCCTGAAGGAGAGGAGAAAAAAAAAAGGGAAAAAAGTCCTGAAATAAGTAACACAAACCCTGCCTGTGACTGAAGAGGTATTAGTGACAAGTGAACATGTTCCACTATTCAGATAGGGTTAATAATTCCATTTGCTTTTCTGACTTTGGTTTGTCAGGTACAATCTATTTGGCTCATGGGCACCAGAAGGTGGCAAGCCCCACTAAAACAAGCATTTTTTTGGTCACTAGGATTTAAAAGATTTTCTTGTAACCTACAGAACTGCTTCCTTCCCTCGGATGCTACTTGAAAGCATTATTGGGGTACTTGAGAGGTGACAGCAATAGTATTTGTTAAGTCTTTGTCCTTTCTAATAGGGTTCAGTTGTGATAGCAGATAAAAGTTACTAGTCTTGTTACAAATGGAATGCTCTGAAGCCCTCTCCTTGCATTTTTCATGCCAAAGTTAGTTTTAGCAGTCACCTAGAAAAGTCAGTATAAGACTGAAGTAATATACGTAAAACTAGACTTAAAAACAGTACAGATCCCAAAACAAAACAGCCCTCACCAAAAGGTCTTTGCGTGTCTGAATCTTCTGTGCAATTACAAACATGGTCTTTTCTCGCTCAATTCGCTGCTTCAGGAGGTCATACTGATTCTTCCTTTGTTGGGCTAATTTCTGAAGAAGAATAAAAAGCATTTTTAACACAAAGAAACAAAACGTTAGTCTGGAACCGACCTCAGAGGTTTTTTAGCATTTTAAATCTTAACAGTTTTACTGAAGAATGTTGCTTTTATTCTGTGGCTAGATTCCAGAAAATTGTGTAACATCTTTATCAGACTTGAGGTTTTCTAGTTAGGGCTTGATTCTCCTTGCTTGTTTTAATCTCTTAAATCTAAACCAGAGGGAGGAAAAAAAAAAAAAAAAAAACTTCTAACTTGGCTTGGATAATGTGGAGCCTTGTTTGGTAGGTGGTCTCTAGAAACATATATATATTTTTTAAAGTCATCTGAACTTCAATGTTGGGTATGAGAGAAAATTTTAACTCTGAAAGGAAAGCTCAAAACTTTTAGTCAGAGTAAGGCAAAAAATCCTGAAGTGCCTAGAAATTACACAGGGGCCACCCAACATGCAGTTTGTTTGGTCATGTTTATCTGCTAAGAACTGATGGCTTTCCCAGCACAAAATGGTATTTCTGCAGGTGTGATTTAAGTAGCAACATCCAAAAAGAACAGTTCCCAACACGCTTACAATATGACTCAGACATTCAGAAATGATATATCCATCTAAAACTTGTCTAGCTGCTTTACTGATAAGTCAATCAGAAAGCTGGCAACAAGGCAGGCATCTGAATCACAGGACAACAGACTACAAATTTACTAATTGTCGATTTTTAGACAACTTTATCTCACATCTACTGACTCAAGCTTGTAAGACAGTCCACTACATCAAAGCTACTTAGGCATTTACAGTGCTAAAGCCAAGTTTAGTTACTTCTAGGACTGAACCACCATGTCTCTAATACAAATTCTAGGAAAAGAGAAACACTTTGTGCTCCTCCAAAACATTCCAGTGAATCTTTTTGAGGACTTATTGCATCAAATATGTGAAGTGTAAAGGGCTCTGTAATCCAAATAGTGGCAGCACAAACTACCTTTAGGTGGGCAGGATCAGTAGCTCCTTTCAGCGACTCTTTCTGTAACGTTGCAATGGTCGGGCGGTTGTACACTCTGTCCACCAGCTCCGGAACGGTGTTCAGGTGAGTTGCAATATCAAACTCTTGAACTAAAAAAAGAGAAAAAAAAAAAGGAATGACAACTTCTCAAAACATCTGGTCTAATACCCAACAAACCATCCAAATGTAGCTCATGTACAGTCAGTAATGGAGACAGCCCTAGGGAGACAGCTCCTGTGGAACAAGATGCCACCCTTAGTTACCAAAAAAGATGCTCTGAGCACTTAAAATACTTTCCTAAAATAGAATAATGATATATGACAACAGCATAAAGGAAGCACTGTGGCATTTTACAGCTGTTACACAGTCTGAAAGGAAAGGTCAAAAAGCCTTGGACAAAGCCTGTATGTGTCTTGCCTTCTTTTTTGGTATCAAAGAAGAACACGTGCTTGTTGGGCTGCTTCCCCTCCGCGTCCAGGAGATGGAGCTCCGACTTCAGCCTTTCGATTTTCTGCAGAAAGGAAAAGTTGATCTCAGTTTTGATAAACAGCTGTAACAAAGTGGATTGAGTCTCCTTGAAGGAAATTCTTGATTGTTTTTCAAAAGCATCTGCACCTAAACATTTCTTCTTGTTTTAATGTTCCTTAAACTTATCTAGTCTATATTTATACTGTCTCCTCAAAACCTTCCCAGGTAACTTACAATAATTTCCAGCATCACCTAGTCAAATATGTGCAAATCATTTTCCAAAGATGACTGACCTGATGGTGGACAAAACAGAAAGGATTACCCTGAACGTACTAGCAAAGGGCTGACAGAAAATCCAAAGCTGATTTTCTTGAGCTTTTTTTGTATGTGGAGAACACTTCAGTATAGTTCCATCAGCAATGAGGTGGGGAGTATTATTGAACAAGGATATGGAACAAACGGTTTTCAGGGGTCAAACGTTTGCTGTCTGCCCAGCACATCACCCCATTTCAGTGACAGGCCTCTACCCTCGCTACGTGTGAGAGGCACCTGGGCCTCTACGGCTACGGGAGAGGCACCGGGGCACCCGGGTGTGCGGCGACGTTACCTTGGCTTCCGCCACCCGCTTCATCTCCACGTACTTGAGGTCCTGCGTCCTCATCACTTTGGCCTGCTCGGGCGTCACCTCGTCCTTGGGCTGCTTGACCACGTGAACGCCATCCTGGAAGCGGAGGGCAGGGGGGGCTCAGCCGGGTCGGCGGGGCCCGGGGACCCCTCTGTGCTGTGCGGGGTCCGCTCGTGCCCCCCGGCAGGGCCCGGTGCCCACCTGCAGGCTGCTGCGGACCATCTGGAAGTAGAACTCGTCGGGGTTGCGCTCCAGCGCCTTCCTCTGCAGCGCGCGCAGCGCATCCTGCTTCTTGCGGTAGTCGCTGCGGGGGGAGCGGGGCGGCGGTGAGGCCGGGTCGGGCCGGACCGGGCCCGGTGGCGGGGCAGGCCGGGCCCGGCGGCGCGGTACGGGGGGGGGGGGGGGTGGTCACTCACTCCGCTCGCAGCCGGTAGTCCTTCTTCTTCTCCAGCAGCCCCAGCTTCCGCCGCGCCGCCGGCTACGGAACACGCGGCGCCGCGTCAGCGCGCGGGGAGCGCCGCCAGGCCCGGCCAGGCCCGGCGGCGGCGCGGACCGGGGCAGGGGCGGAACCGCGCGCAGGGGGCTCGCACCGACCTGTGCTCGCTCGCGGTGCGGGCGCTGCCCCGACTTGGCGGCTTTCCTGAAGGCGGCCGACATGGCGGCGGCGGCGGCGGCCACGCGCGGCGCCTGCTCCCGCACCGGCGGAAACGCCCCGCCCCCGGAGACCACGCCCACCTCGGCGGCCCCGCCCAGGCGAGCACGCCCACCCTGACGGATACGCCCCCGCCCCAGAGGCCCCGCCCCGCATCAGGCAGCGCAGCGTGCAGGGAGGGCGGGGCGGGAGCACGCTTGTCTCCATGGCGACCGGCGGCTCGCGCCGCCCGCCCCGCCCCGCCCCGGCCGCCGCCGGGACC
>NW_020455566.1:1915360-1927065 GCF_003342845.1 Nothoprocta perdicaria
CGCCGCCTGCCTGCCCAGCGCCGGGACCGGCAGCAGCAGCGAGCGAGCGAGCGAGCAAGCAGCGCGACCAGGTGGGGCCGGGACTGGGCCGGGCTGGCGGGCTGAGGATGGGCCGGGGCTGCCGTGTGCCCGGGCAGGCGCGAGCGCTCCCGCCCCCGGGACGGGGGGTCGTGTCCCGCTCTGCGGGAAGCCCCCCCGGCCACGGAGCTGCCCCCCGTGCTGGGCGCCGGCGGGGAGGCTTGAGCCGAGCTGGGAAGCGGAGGCCCGGCCCGCGTGGCCGGCGCCCCGGGGCCGCCCGGTGCCCCCGGACCCGGCCGGGCCGGCGGCTCCTTTGTTGTTGTCGGAGGATGAGCTCGAGTCCGGCTGCAATCGCTCTTCCTTACAAACCAACCGAGCAGCTCCTCAAAACGTGCCTCACCGAAGGCAGTTTAATTTTACATCGTTATATATATGTATTTTATTATTATTATTATGCTTCTTTCTCGGTTTTTAGTTCTCTAGTTTTTTTTTTCTTTTGTTTTTTGCACATGTGGTTCTATTAATGACTTCCCCCTTGCATGAAGGCTCATGGAAATGCTCCAGAGGCTCCGCGGTTGTCCCAGCTGCAGCCTGTTAAGAGGAGTTACTCCACATGGCACAAAGCTGGAGAGCCGGGACGGGATCCGTTTTCGCTGTGCTTTGATACCAATTTAAGTTCAAATTTCATCAGATTGTTGTTGTCTCCCTCTTCTGAAAGTCATAAAGAGTGATTGCCAGTCTGGAAAAGCTATTGCAGGAGCATCGGGAAGGCCTGGAGAGCCCTCCTGGGAGGCTGGGGCACAGGGAAAGGCTGCAGATCCGGCGCCTCTCGGGCTGCCCGACCAAACCCGCGAAGCCTTTGGCTTTTCCCGCTGCTCCTGCTGCGGTGTGGTTGTCAAATATTCCGTTACTGCTTCTTCCAAAGCCTCTGATATTTTAAAATATCTTTTTTTGATTTGACTTTTTAATTTCTAATGTTTACAAAGCTCTTGAGGCTGCCTCATTTCCCTAATTCTCTTTGTCCGCGAGGCAGCCTCTCAGGCGTGTGGCAGGGAAGGAGAAAGCTGTCATTTCTTCTTATTTTTGTGTTACTTATTGCTTTATATAGGCTGAAGACCACATGGCTGCCTCTTTCTCTGCAGTTTCTGCTGTAACTTTCCTTGAAATAGGTACAGAGCTGCTGCCATTAGTTTAATTCTTACCCAGCGAGGGCTATAATTTTGAATCCTCGCAAGGCTGGTGTAGTGCGGATCAACAGGAACGCAGGCAGTGTGGTTAGAAGCTGCGTGCCCGCGAGTGGATGCTTCACAGCAAAACGTGTGATTTGGACCAAAACTCCTTCAATTTGTACATTACAGCATGATGGGGATGTACTAAAGGCAAGGATTTGGAACTACACCAGATCTCCCTCCAGGAAACCCTATGAGATCCCCCGGTCCTCATCCTCTGGGGTGTCACTGTCGATGCTTTAGCACCGTAGATGCTTTTGAGGTGCCTCCTGTTGAGGAGAGCTTGTCCCTTCCTGCACGTGGCATCTCCCTTGTGTTCCAAGGAGCACGCAGAGAGCTGCGGATCTGAGTGGCGTGCCGCGGATCCGAGCGGCTCCCAGGCCTTTGGCAGGATGGCAGGTCGTTGCCCTTCCCGCCGCAGGGCTTGCAGCCCTTGCTGCGCTCAGCCCTGCTTCCCGTTAACCCTGCGGTTGGTTTTAGCAGGGCCATGGAGCGGCCACGGTGGCAGAGGACGTGGCTGTGGGTGCCTTGGTGCTCTGAGGCTGTCGTGAGGACAAGGGCAGGATCTTCTGCAGTCCTTGTCATTGCATCTGCCCTGCTCACACATCCTTTCTCTGCAGGGTATGATCCCTGGGGCTGTAGGTGGCCTTCGTGGGCAAGCACATTTCAAAAGGATATCAGAATATTACGTAGCTTTAGCTCAGTGCTCCTCAAGGATCACTTCTGTCTTAAGCTACTAGGTCTGAAACATGTAACTTAGGAGTGAGCAAAACTTCTCTGCAGGCAGGTTACTGACCTTCCTTCACGATTGCTCCGGTAAGGAAACGATTCCTCCCTGGGCTTCAGTATCCTAGGCCTATGTCCACCCTTGGATTGCCGGTGTCTCCAGTGGAGCGTCTAGCTCAGCCTGGTGTGATGGTGCTGGTGGGCTTGCTGTTCTCCTGCCCCATGTTCTCATCTAGTACACAGGCAGCTGCCTCTCCTTCCTGCTGCTCCTTGGGCTATTTCTGCTAGGGGTAATGCTATTTTGAGCTTCAAAGTGGGGGAAAAAAACAGAGAGAAACTGCAAACACTTTGTCTGATAATAACAGAACATTTGCATAAAAACAAAAGAAAGAAAAAAAAAAGCAGCTGGAACAATAGCCACCAGCTGCATCTAGGAAAGGGGCAATCCCAATTGTTAGGGGACACAGAGAAAAGCTCTTACCAGTATTGTTTAGTCCTTATATTGTTACCAAGAGTTCTAGCAGTTGGAATTACTTCTAAAGGACAGGACATTGGAGGTAAGATGGTTGAGAATTCACGAGCAAAGGGGCTTGGCTGCACGTGCCCTGTTGCTCTTGGGAACTCTTGTCCATGACCAGATTCGACAGCTCTGACTGTTCTCTGTGGGGCTGCCGCAGTGTAATTCACTCTGGGGTCCTCCGGACACAGGAGGTGGCATTTCCCACCATGACTGATAGGTGACTGTTAGATTTTATCCTTAAGGAGTGGAATATCCTCAGCTACAGCTGGGAGGGAAGAAGCGCTGCGTTCTGGGGAGATGTCGTTCCTGAGAAAAGCTCCTGGTCTTTGTTTCCCTTCTTCCTTCCGTTTTGCATCGGCTTTGCCAGGTGTGAAACAGAACTGTCAGCAGTTTGCAAGGAGTGGGGAGGGATGGTCTTCCTGTTGAGGAAAATATCAAGGGGCTGGTTGCGAAAGGAAAGGGGAAGCTGAAGAATGCCCCAGAGCTTCCACCTTCCTGTATTTCGTCTTGCAGAGCTGCCTCTGCTCCGTGACTCACTTTGTGTCTGTTGGTGTCTGCTCAACGGAGAGCAGCTCTAACAAATGATTCTGCCTTTACTCAATAGGAGCCCTCCAAGACGATGATATTACTCTAATGGGGACCAGAAAGACATGGTTATCAAGAATAAGCTAATAGTCTTAAAAGTCTTAATCAAGATCATTTAGAAATGGGTTAGCCTGGCATATGAATATGGAATGAAGGTCCTGAAATTTCTGTCCTCGTCCTTAGTACAGTCTCAGTTTGACTTTGTCTCTGCTCATCTGACTGTTGATGTTAACTAGCATCGCTTCTGACCTGCCTCTGAATATATCACTCTAGGTTGACCCAAGGGTGCAAGTTGCATTGTTCTTCTATTGTCAAGTGTTTTGAGCTTCTGTACAAAAAATAAATTTTGTTAAATCAGCACCATGAATGAATAAAGAAATTCTTGACCCTTCTGCCTGGAGTCGTTGCTGGACAAAAGCTTGTTTAGTGCTTGTGCCCAAGCTGTCCAGGGCCAGGTCAACACGAGTTGGCTTCCAGGACCCCAAGCTAGGGGCTCATGCCAAGGACAAAATCCGCACTGCTTCTGTCTTCCTAACTTAGTCCTGAATGTCAAAACTGTAGGCTGGAGGAATGTGCTATATCCAACCCGGAGCTCTTCGAAGCCCCAAAACTCATCAATTCAGTGAGTGGGGATGTCGGTACAGGTGAGTGAACTGCTGGAGTGGTTCCCTGCGCGCACAAGGGAAGGAGACCTTGGAATAGCTCAAGGAAGTACTTGGTGCTGGGAGAACGGCTGTGGCCCTGCTCCCCGAGTGCTTCCTTCACCGCGGGTTGCACTTGACCCTGCCAGAACTAAATGCCAGTAGGAGCCAAGTCATTGTCCCCAGTGGCAGATTAAGCTGCTTTGCCATTGTTGAGAGTCCAAGATTTTCCTCTCTCGCTCTGGTTAAACGACTGCTTGGATGTGCAGCCAAAGTAAACATGAGCTAATAAAAAATGTAGAGATAGCAGATACTGAATAGTTGTTACAGCCTAAATAGTCGTGCTTTAGCACAAAGATGTGTGATTTTTTTGCTTGCTTGTTTTCAGCTTTAGTTTTTGCAGCTCAGTTATTTGAAAATGAAATTATGCAGATGTAACTTGCAACTGCCATCCAGAGTATATATACTGCCAGGTATGTATGCTTTGGGGAACAAAGTGGTAGCTTAGGCCACTGAGGATCTAGTGCCCGTGCAAAAGGCTATTTTGCAAAAGCCTCTGGCTGGCACTTACTCCGCTGAGAGCTGAGGCTCTGGAATATTTCGCTTCACAACAACAAGTACTTTATCAGTTGACTTTTTCTACTTATTCAGTGCACAGTCTTTGAAGCTCACTGCTGTGAGAGAACCTTGAGACTGGTGGTCTCGGGTAGTTTATAAAGAGGAGGGATGTCTATGTGCGTGTCAGGACTGCCTAGACTTACAGTAAAGGAAAGGCTGGATTTTGGAGAGGATCAGAAGCCTTTCGGTGTGTGAAGGCACTGGAGGGATTGGTGCTGGAAACTCCCTGTTCATCCCGTGGTGCACGGAGCAGGACTGTTGAGTGCTGTGTTATTAGAGGAGGCGGTGCTGGGGTGCAGAGCCGGGTGAGCAGTGTTTAGATACACGTCTGTTGTAAGAGCTCCTGCGTTGCTAGTGCACGTAGTCACCGCTTGCCTCAAGTTGGCTGAGTTGCCCGTGTCCTTTTCCAGCTTCTTCCTTTGCTTTGCTTTTCCCATGGGCTGCGTTGGCATGGCCTTAGGCCCCGGTGACTTCATGGGCTATCCCACCATGTCCTTCAGCTGCTTCTGTGGCAGAATGGGAAGCAGCTGAATAAAAGGTTGTGGAGAGCCTGGAGACTGGGAGAGTGAGATGGCAGTAAAGGATAAAAGGCTGCCGGGCAATAATTACCATAAACGATGCAGACAAGTCCAGATCTAGGAACAGTTTTTCCCTCTTTCATCCCAAGCCAGTCAGGACTCATGCTGACAGCACACCTGGAAATGAGGTAATTGAATACTCTGCCCACACTGTTCAGATTAGTTTGGGCTTGGGCACAGGCGAGCATGTGTTTGCTCTGCTCCTGGGCAATCTTTGCTCTCCTGCAGCCAGGAAGTCTTGCTGAGGAACAGAGATGAGACTCGGTGCTTCTCTTTCTTTCCTGGGAAAAATGCCCCTCAGCCACGGGCTGTGTGACTTTCCTGAGAAATACCTTTCCAGATGTGGAGTTCTTGCCTCTATTGAAGTGCCAGTAGGAGATGCTTCTAGAGCTGCCCAAACATGTTATGTAGGTCAGCTGCAACGGCGACGGCAACATGAATCAGAAAAGGAGGTGGAAGAGGAGGCAACTCAGTGGATTGCACCCTTGACATCCCCTGCCAAGGCAGCTGGAGATCACCGTTTCTCCTGTGTGATCCGGTAATTGTGAGTAGCTGTACTGGAAATAGAGGACCTCAGACAAAAGTCTTCCCCTTATCCTGCTCTGTGGAGATAGTGAGGTCTCCTCCTTGCCTCTCTGGAAAACAGGCAGAATAGATATGGCATAAACAGCTCAGCCCATTTTCCCACCAGGTAATGGACCCGCACAGGCCGGTGCCCAGCAGCGGCTCGGAGAGCACAGGGGTGCAGGGAAAGCCACCAGGCCAAGCGTGCTAGGCTGGGGGTTTGCCCGTGGTGGTGGGAAACATCCTAAAAATGTCCCTTGTCTGGGCAGGGTTTCACTCCACTTCCCAGAGGAAGCAGCCCAAATTTACCTGTTGCTCTGTGGAGACCTGGAGGCTAAAACAAATTGTTCTTACAGTGGAAAAGAGTGGGGCTTGCCTTAACTGATGGAGCAATTTGCCAGCTTTTAGCCTCAAGGTTCCTCATCCCTAAGGGCTTTCCAGCGTAATGACTTCTGCTGCTTTCCCAGAAAGATTCTCTTGGGCATGGGCTGTTGGGGATACACTGGATCATTACTGGCCTTCTTATTTTTTTTTTTCCAAGACCTTTCTTGTTAGTTTTCTTCTTTTTTTCTCTTGTTAGCTTCGTTCTCACAGTATTGTTTGCTTTCTAGAAGATGCTTTTGCTGGCTCTTCCAGACTATCACATGGGAATTGCTTACTAGCTTAGGGCTCTTTTTGTTTGGTTTGTTTTGACCCAAAGCTGCGCTTTGCTCCCCTCTGTAACACTGCCAACATCATTTCCAGTCTCTTTTAAGCTCATGTTTTGCAATAATATATAAACCCTTGGCTTCAGATAACTGCCTTACAGAGAGATTAGTATCTTCAACGAAGGAATTGAGAAGCTGGTAGAACAAAAGCAGTATCTGGATTTCCTGTGAGCCCGTGCTGGCCTTCTAGCTAGCAGATGGCAACATCAGGGTGGGCTGCAGTGGGCCTGTGTAGCCCTCTGCCCGGTCGCTGAGGTTGCTGGAAATGCGCTCTGCACGTTGCTGCCATCTGGGCCGGACTATTCTTATACTCCCCAGGGAGCCCTCCCTTGCAGAACTTAGCTCTGATGAAAGTCCTTTTTGGCTGACCTTGCATTAGGGCAAGTCTTAGCAACATGAACTTTTGAGGTTTGACAGCAGCATTTTTCGTAAGGAGAGAAGTGGCTTGGGAAATGCTTTGTCGTGGCTGGGACAGGAAAGTATGGCACTTGCCAGTCGGGTTTTCTGGGTACCTAACTGGATGCCGGGCATTAAACTAAGTCCTGAGGAGGTCAATATTAATGCTTTTAAAACTCCAGGAGAATGTACTGCAGGAATGCAGAGACTTTCGTGGAGCCAACTGGAGGATTACCTTTGCTTTAGATGGGAAAACTCGTGTAGAGCTGGGAAGGAAAATGTGGCAAGACCGTTCAGCAAATCAGCTGCAGATATGGGCATATGCCCTGTATCCTTTGATAGGTAAAAGCTCCTCCTTGGTTGGCATCAACGTGTTTCTGTGGGACAAGTTCTCATCAGCAGAAATAAGGTGCGATGGATTAGAGACTTGCTGTTGGTAGTGAAATTTCTCTCTTAATTGCTGCGTTGCTCCATGGAGTTGCAGATGAGTTGAGAGAGGTGCCGGTTGCTCCACGTGCTTTGGAGTTTGTTGCTCGTTAGTGCTTGTGACCACTACATAGGAGTGCACAGATTTCAGCATTTCCCTAGGACTAAATACGGTTTAAATGTCCTTACTGAGTTCATGTCCACAAAGCTTTGTGGCGTAAGAGTGGCAACGTGTAGATTTGATGCTGTGGCGCCTGTCGGATGAGACCATTTAGACCCACATTTCTATCCTCGTGGCTTCTTCCTTTGCTCTGAGGTAATGTCATGGATCTGGAGGGTACAAGTTGCAAGATAAGTTGTACCAAATGGCTTAGGGGCAGTTTTTGCTGGAGAATCTCTGTCATTCTTGTGAAAACAAAACCTGATGTATCCGACTAAAAATAGTCAGCGGAATAGATTCTCTGTAAATGTTTTCTGATATCCCGGAATTGTGATGCTTAAACCTTGTGTCCCATTGTGCACGCAGAACGAGGACCCCAGGCAGCAGGAATAACCATCCTGGCAGTGCTGTTTGCTCGAGAAGCAGCTAAGCTGGGTCCTGTCTGTTCTGACCTGCTCGAGTCACAGCTCATCTATTCGCGCAGCTGCTGCAGTGTCCAGCAGGATCTCCTGCATTACTTTTTAAAGCCTTCTATATGCAGGGGCAAAAAATAGATCAGAATACTCCCACGGATGCCATGGAGGTCTTTTCCTGGCCTGTGTGCTGTGCAGCTACCTTTTCCTCCAAACCGTTTACAACCTACAACCTACGAGGATTTTGCCTTTGTTTTTATGAGTGAGTCTGGGGTTGAAGGGGTCCCATCTGCTGATCCCTTGGCAGGGCAGGTAGTTGGGGTATGTTGAATCCAGAGCTCAGATTGGGAATTGCAACTGAGCTAACAAAGAAGGAACAGCTTCAAGGTGGTGGCTGGAGCTGGATTTGGGAGTCCTGACAGTAGGCAGGTGTCTGAGCTTGAGCAGCCCTCTGAATTTGCCTGAATCAGGCAAATTAAATCAAATGAAATCAATCAGACAGGATGCAAGTGCTCGGTGTTCCTGAAACCGAGATGCCAAACTATGGGCTGCTCATAAATAAAGAGCTGACCTCCCTTCCCAGGCTGCTCTGGCTTGGAAATGGAGCATCTCGGATGCAGAAGGACGTGTCCCTGCTTGAGGACATCCCCTGCCATTCCCCAGCGAGCAGGGGGGTTATGTTCCCACATCTCTTCTCATGCACCAAGAGCTGTGCTCGCTTCCTAAGTCATCGTGCCCCCTGCTCCTGACTCTTCTGCGCTGGATTGCAGAGGACCGAAGCTACGAGTTTGTCCCTTGTTCCCTCCTGATCCAGTCCATCTGCAGTGAAAAGCCTCACTCTTTCCTCAGCCTCTTGCGCTCTGTTTGGAGCATCCTTGAGGCTCCTTTTGGTACGAATTTCTAGGGGAACTTGTGCCACTGACCCCAAAAAAGGCTCTTCGGAGCCTGCCCTGCCGCTGCTTTGTCCCTTTGTGTCCCGGGTGCCTCCTGCTTTGTGCACGTCGCTTCCAGCCCGGCCTCTTCCAGCCCCACGCTTAGGAAATCTTAGTGGAGAGCTAGACCTGGCACATGGAGGCCTGTTACCTCACTCCACAAAAATGCTTTGTTATTGAGAAAATGGAAACTGTCTGAGGTTTGGGAGCTGAATAGGATCATTGGTGTCTGTTTTAACCGCAGTTTGGTCGTGGCTGCTGAACGTTCCCCTAGCTGCGCATTCCCTCTTTCTACACCCATAATCTTCAAGTCATTGGAGAGCTGCAACGATTTAACTCGTTAGCTGAGCGAATGCTAAATCCTGTTGCATGCTCTGCAGAAACCTCCCTAAAACCTCAGCATCTTCCAGCAAAAGAAAAACAGCCAGCTAGGAAATAACCCTTTGCAGACCTGTGCCCAGAAAAGTGAGTCCCTACAGATAGCAAGCAAATTTCAACTCCTTTTTTTATGGTCTCAGTTGTTCCCTATGTTTACTCTGAATTTTTAGACAGTTGTAGGGGATTATGCAGGAACTTCTGTTAATCAGTAGGTTTGAAAAGGAGGTTTCAACAGTCTCCCGGGCACTTGATTTCGGAAAGATAGGAGAAAGAGGAAGAATGAAAAGGGGGATTCAGCTGTTTGAAAGCTGGTTTTCATAATGCTGTGAATGACTTGGGTTACTCTATACCAGTTCATAAAAGAAGGTTAACCTAAATACAAGCCTTGTTTTAGTTAACAGATATTTGTAGGCATTTGTGAAACTGTGACATCTGATAGCTCCTGCTAAGAAGATTGCATAAGCACCAAGCACCCTAGCAGAACTGACAGGAGCAGTGGTGGCTTTTTGGAAGTAAAATGAACACTTTATTTATGTATTTTTGGACTAATGAATCTTAGCAGGTCAAGTGAATGTCTTCCAGCTGCTACAGATGTTTTACATGAATAAATATTTTAGTGCATAGAAATTCCTTGAATATTGGAACCACAAGATTATAGATATTTAATTATTACCCTGGAATGTAAATATGGCTTTGATGTTTTGGATTTATTTGTCCAAATTTGAAGTGCTCACACAGCAACCCCCTCGGCACATAGAACTCTGTTTTCTGGGAAGGAAGAAGAGTGATTACTCAGCATCTCCTACGAGTGCCGATGAATATCAGACGGGGTTTCAGTAATAGAAATTTGCTTAACTGGGGAAATAATCCCAGATGTTCCAGGCAGAGCCCGAGAGCGGTGTTTTAGCTGTAATGAACTGTTTCCGTTCTAGACCCCTACTCTCTGTGGGTTTGCAGTGCGACCATAAAAATCCTTTCCAGGCCGAGTTCTGGCTCCCGAGGTCTTTGGGAAGGGAGGGCGGGGAGTGTTTTATTATGAAATGCAAATTGTAAAAACAACTGGCAGTTGATTTACAAACCATATCGTAGTAGTTTAAAGGCCCTTCTGGATATGTGTTGTTCCTGTAACCCTACAGCAACCTGAATTTTGAGCAGTCCACGATTTCCCATATGTTGGAGGTTCAGGACGGGGCTCAGCTCTTGCTTCTCTTTTTACCTCTACCAGCCACGGCTTGTGCCCATATCCTCTGGGGTGTGGGTGCCAATACAGGGTATAGTAACTCCCTGCCCTGTGGGTGCTGTGAGGGTAAATACTGTTTATGCCCGTGACATGTGGCAGGGGTGGAGGAAGCTGCGATCCTATGGGAGGTGCAGGATTTTGGGTCTCCTTAGCTCTGCAAACGAAGTGCTCTCCACTTACGGGCTTGCCCTGGATCCTTGTGTGTGTTTATGTTATCTGCAACAGGGAGAAAAGGAGCCAAACTACTTTCCATTTAAGGATGCTAATATTTAGTTCATATCCTGGAGAGAGGATTAGGTAATTTCACCAGCCCCTTTCCTCAGCATATGGAAATTCTTACATAGAAAAGCCAGCAATGAAACGTTAAGGTATTTTACTGGCTATCTCAGCGAGCGTTTTGATACCAAGAAAAATGATGTGCTCTCTCCATCGGAGTGTTCTGGCTTATGTAGAGGAATAGCGGTGCTTACCAAGGAGTCATAAATAGCAGAAAGGACACAATGTGTTGCATGGAGCTCGGCCAAGAGGGGTTTGATTTCTTGTATTTCTCAACCCTGCACAAACGTCATGTCAGTCGAAGAAAGATTAAGTGTGGCCCCCCGAGCTCGTATCCAAGGCTGTTGCTTTTGGAGACCCTGAAGAGCCGGGTGTGGAAAATCACAGTTGCACTTCAAGCTGGTGAAGGTGTTGGGCCGTGTACGTGGGTTATATCCTGCTCCATGCTCTGTGGAACGATGACTCCACTAAGGAATGGTGAAATCTCTGCTTTCACGTCCCTTCTAGTTTGCAGTTTTAGTTCTGCAAGAAAGTGCAAAACTAGAACTCTGAGTGAGAGGGGAAGGGGGAAGTTTTTACTCATTTTTTTTGAGTAAATGGGCCCCAAGTGGATCATTATGATTCAGTGACAGTAATCCTTTCTAGTAAGAAAATCAGTGAAATCAGTGAAAGTTCTGCTGCTGCCGCCTTTATTAGCACCTCATGGTTAGGTATGGCTAATGATGATGATTATTAGCATTTTACTTTGTTGGGCCTTGTTTATTCTTCTTTGTCACTATAATATTGAGGGGAGGAAAAAAAAAAAGATTTTAGAAATGAGTTATGTCTGGAAAAAAAAAAGAGGAACCTGGATTTTTTTTATGTTTCTTATGAAAATTTAGAGTAACTTTAATTGTGAGAGTCCAATTTCCAGCCACAAGTAATGAAACCCGAACCTCTGTAGGAAATGCAATCCCTGTGCTGAGGTCAGGCTCTGGTTTATGATGTGACTGCTTTTGTTTCTGGGCAAGCACTCGAGTGCTGTGCTAGCGAGGTGGTGATTTAGTAGCGGGAGGCTCTTGGGTGTCACACCTGCTGTAACCGACCCCGCGCCGCTCCCCGCGAGAGCCGCTCTTGGCGTCGCTATCGCCGCCGCCGGGACCGCGTTGGGCTGCGCGCTGCTCCGAGCCATTCGGCAATGCAAGGTGAGTGCATCGGCAATGCAGGAAATGCATTGGTAATGCAAGATAAATGCATCAGTAATGCAAGGTGAGTGCATCGGCAATGCAAGGAAATGCATTGGTAATGCAAGATAAATG
>NW_020455566.1:1927150-1952503 GCF_003342845.1 Nothoprocta perdicaria
ATGCAAGGTGAGTGCATCGGCAATGCAAGGAAATGCATTGGTAATGCAAGGTGAGTGCATCAGTAATGCAAGGTGAGTGCATCGGCAATGCAAGGTAAGCGTTGGGGAGCTGCTGCTCTTTGTTTGCAGGGAGCTGCTGCTTTGGGACAACCGCTCTGTAAATAAATCCTTCTGGGTTTGATGAGTTGGGAGAGCGGAGAGGAGGTGTCGGGGTGGCGGCGTTTCCTCGGTACGTGCAGCCGCCATCCGCGTGAGGTTGCATGCTGAGATCCCAAAGCTGCTTTGTTTGTTTGTGTTAATGCGTGCTCCTCCGAGCACCCGCTGCCTTCCCCTGCGAGCGCTGGTGCCGCCGCACGTCCCCGGGAAAGGCGCAAGCTGCTGCTCCTGCTTTCAGGGAATGAGCACGGAGCAGCTTCGCGGCAGTTAAATGGAACATTTCTCCTCGCCTCTGTTCAGGGGCTGAAACCTCGAGGCTTCCTGGCCTTTACCTTAACGTCTGGCTGAGAGGCCCCTCTTACCCCAGCTGTTCTGTACTTTCCTTATCTCTGACAATCTCCCTATAAATCTCCGGTTCGTGGGAGAGCTGAGGTACTAGCGATGAGTCAAAGGCCTGCAGCAGAGGCTTTCTAAAATTCCCTTTGTTTCTGCAAAGTGCTTTTTCTTTCTGCAGACGAGCAGTTTTGATCTGCACGGGGCGGAGGCAGCGGGTGCCATCCGCGTGCCCGCTGTGGCCCCGCCGGGGCAGGGACGCCAAAACCCCGTGTCTGGCTGCGGGACACATAGCCGTCCCGCGCGTTTGCGCCCGTCTGTGCCAGCCGTTCCGCTCGGGCTCAAGGATGTGACGAGTGTCCCCCTTTAGGGGCACCAGGGACCCTCTGTCCCGAAGTACCGCCACAGAGCACTGCAGGAACCAGAAGGGACGTTGCTTCTCTTTTTAGAGCTCACAAGGACTTAGTACTTAAAGATTTCACATAAAATATGTGATATTTTAGCTGCTGGCTTCTCTTAGAATGCGCAATATTTAAGAGTAACTGAAAAAGATACATTTTAAATCCTTTTGAAGCATAAAAGGATAAAGGAGTGATAAACGCTCTTAGAAAGAGCCCGTCTTGTGGATAACTAACTCTATATGGTAAAAGCAAATGACACCTGGGGCCCAGCTCCTGAAGCCAGGAAGGCAGCAGCCGCATGAGATGGAAACTTGGCGAGGCCGCCGCTGGAGATGATCTTGTCCTGGCCCTTGCCAGGATGCCCTGCGCTCGCGCGGCTCCGCGGGCTGCCCTTGGAGAGGCACCCTCCTGCCGAAGGCTGCAGCTGGCACCCGCAGCATCTCCCATGACCATCTTGGTTCTGTGTCGCCCCGAAGCAGGCGCTTCTCGGCCGGTAACGTGAGACGGCCGCTCTTTGCCAGGATTCAATCCTCGCCCGGATTTAGAAGGTGCTGATATGCCGGGGGTTGCAGCTGTAATTGCCTTGCCTTGCAGGGGACACCAGCAGCTGTGCAAAGTCCTTCAGACAGAGGTTATTACTTCTCCTGCAGGTAGCCAAGATGCAGGTCCGGGGTTGCTGATCATACAACTGCAGAGAGGGGTCGCTGGGCAAGAGTGTGTGGCACAAGGGACATTGCCACGTCCCCTGTCACCTTGTGCCCAGCACTCCCTGTGCCCTGCCGCTTTTGCATACCAGGACAACAGGCACAAAGTGCCGCGGCTCAAACTGTAGGTTGCCTTCGCAGCTAGTGTGGCTGGCTACGTGCAAGAAACTAACTGCAAACGCTTGAGTTTGGGAAATGAAGAAGCTGCTAAAAAAAGGGCAACTTGTGACCAAATGTAGCAGGAAAAAAAAAAATCTCTTTGCTCTTTTAAATAATAGGCATGCATTAAATGTCTGTTTTGTATCCTTGTTTGGAAGCAAGCTTGAAGCAGCCCCTTGAACGCTTTCCTGTGCAAAACAGACGTGTAGTGTTGTAAGTACCTTTTATCCAGGGATTACAAAAGGCTTTGTAAACACTAGCTTAAGTTATATATCACCTTTGAAATCCGAATGCCTTCATCCTCCACTTAAAAAAACAAGTGTCTCTGTGGGAGAAGGAATAGTGAAAATGAATTGAAGGAGAAGTTTAGAGAAAAGGAGCAGAATTCCTTCATTTTGCAGTGATTTCTGCCAGAGATGTGCAGATCCCAAAACGTAGCAACTAGAGCAGTCTGATTTTTTTTTTTCCCCTATGTGGAGGCTGTGATGTCTGTTTGAATTGCACGATGTTGGTGCGCTGCGCAGATCTAAGATGAAGGTGAATTAGCCTGAGCGTGCAGTTAGTCATTTCCTGTCATGCTCTCAGTGTTTGAATTCCAGTGTACGAGGTATGACCTTTACTGCATGGGGCAAACAGATTTTGAAATATTCTTGCCGGAGTCCTCCATTTGCACATTTGAATAAGCAGTCAGGCATTTGCGTGGCTTGCGAGTTTATGTGGGCATAAATCAGTTCAGTCGAAAATTACATTTAATACTAGATTATAATCCTCACCAAGTACTTGCTCTGTAGGACTCTCCTTTTTTTTGCACTATCAAGGGCATGATGTTGATTTTACTGGCTCTGTAGCTTTGTGTGCATTTATAGATGCTCTCCTCATGATTTTTGTTGCTGAAGCCTCATGCAGGGCCTCCTTCCCACTCCTCCATCCCTTTACACTGACAAGGACAGAGCAGGTTCACCTATACATTAACCTATTCCAAGCAACAGGCGTTTGGCTTTCCAGAGGAGCTTCTATACGGACCCAGCGTGAAACGTAGGGCCCGGAGGCCAGCCGCTGCCCGTCAGTGTGCTCTGCATGCTTGATGGCTATCTTTAGGGTTTGCTTGTTTGTTTGCATTGCTGTTTGTTGCCAGCAGCACGATGATTAATGCACAGTCTGCACACGATGGCTGCAATGCCCATTCAGCCCTGCGCAAGCAGCAAGTTCCTCATTCCGGCCCAGTTTTCTGCTTGTAAAAGGAAAACTAAGGAAGTCCGTGGGTTTGTTGACCTACTGCTGTGATATTTTTTTGTCAGACCCTTCGCTGCGGGTGTTTTTGCTGGTCCTTTCGAGGCCGGGCTAGCGCGGGTAGATCGGGAGGGTGCAGGTTTGCGTGCTGAGCTCTCTGTGGAGGTGCTGGGGGGGTCGGACGCGGGCGGCCTCGTCGCAATCGGCGGCCTGCTCTGCAGAGCAAGCTTGAGACGAGCACCGTGGTGCCCCAGCCCTGGGATTTTCTTTGCCTCAGAGCAGTGTGGCCAGCAACGCAATTTCCTGCCGCGATGGGAGCCCGGGGAGTCTCGTGATCAAGATGAGCATGGGCAGGGTTTATTTTCCCAGGCTTTCTCAGGCTGAGGAAGCCTGCAGCCCGCGTGCCCCCGCGCTCAGCGCGCAGCCCCAGGGGTGCCGAGGCAGATGAGTGCTCTGAAAGCCCATGGCCCAAAGCACAGAAAGCCGGGACTCCCTGGGAGCATCGAGGGAAGGCGACTTGCTGGATGATGGATTCGGCAGCTCTTGGAAGGGCTGTGACATGGCTCATCATGTGTCTTGAAACTAGTTTAAAAATATATATATTTTATGGAGTTACACATTGCTTTTTACTTTGCTTTTTACCAGGAACAGATAAGCTTCAGCGAGGGGGAGCCCTCTGAGAGCAAACCCGATGCACAGCGGCCAGAGTTAGCACCGCAGCGTGGAGCGCTCTGTGCCAGGGAACCTCGCTTCGGGAAAGAGACAGCAAGGCACAATTCACCTTTTATAGAAGAAGCACATGTCCCTGGAGGGGAAAAATGCCCAGGAGATCTATGTTATTTATTTATTTATTTATTTATTTTTAGACATCACCGTTACCGTAGTTAAACGGGAGCCCACTCTTCTCCCTGAAAGGGGGTGACTCGCGGGGCACAGGAGAAACCGGGCGAGCGGTTTCGCGCCTGCTCTCGGCTCCTGTCTCAGAGGCGATGGGAACAGCCTGGGCTCCCGGGCGCTGTCCCGGGGCTCCCGGGCGCCGTCCCGCTCGCTGCAGCTCCGCGCCCGGCCCTTGCTTCCTATTATGGTTGCCCCGGCCGTGGCTGCAGCTGCTGCGCGTCCCCTCCGCAAACCTGCTCCAAAGCAGCGATCCGGGCAGCCCCTTGGGCTCAGCGGGGGCTGCGCGTGGCAAGGGGGGCTCCTTTAGGACAGTGCTGGGCTCCCCGGGGCCTCTCAATCCCAAAGCTCCTCCATCCCTGCCAGCAGATGAGCTTGGTACCAGTCATTCCCGGCAGTCCCAAGCCGGAGGGTTCTAGCCGTGCTGGGAAGTTTATTTCTCCCAAAGGCTGGGGGCAGTTTCTGACGTGTTTGTGTCTTGTTCCTCTGTGCCTGGGCTCCCTCCTTCAGCTCTGTTTGAACCAGGACACATCCAAATGCCCAAATGTTTTCAATTCCTGACTTCCTCTTGAATACAAAGAATGTGCTTAGACCTGCTGGCTTAACTAATTTTGTATGCATTTTTAAAAATAAGATTAACAGCTGATCTCTTGAGCAAGCATTCAGTTTTCACGTGGGGAGCCGTGGGGGTGCATCCTGCCAGCTCTGCCTGGGTTGCTGTGCTGTCTGTCCAAGATTGCCCTCTGGAGAGGGAGAATTCTGTTTATAACCTGAAATTATTTGGCAATCCTTAGGGCTTAGTGCATTTTAACTCTAAATTGTTGCTATCTGGGCTTTCTAGGTGAAGTTTTTCATTTTACGGTGGCACAATATAGGCTTTTCCTGGCCCTGTAAGAATTAGCTTCCCTGAAGAACATGAGGCTGCAGCAAGCGCTGAATTGTTTTGTCCTCCTCGAGCCCAGCCGCCCTCCGGCCCTGCCTGCACCAGGCGGGAGCTGTGGGGCCTCCATGGAGCCGGTGGGGCTTCGGGGCCTCCATTCCTCACAGCCTCCACTCCGTGGGGCTGCATGGGGCCTCCTCAGGGCCTCCGCTCCTTGGGGTGCCGGCGACCTGGTCCAAGGGCGCTCGGGAGCTCGTGGCGCTCCCGGCTGGGGCGGCTGCCAGCCCGAGCAGCGCCGGGGACACGGGGACGGAGAGGCCGCTCCTCGCGCCCGGCGGGCAGCAGCTGGTTTCCCTTTTAGGGTCGGCCGCAGGCAGCAATTTCACGCGGATTCCAGGAGCTCTAATGAGCCTGGAAAGCCAACAGGGAACGAGAAGTGTTGTTCTCCTCTCCTGACCCTGGAGCGCTCCGAGAGGCTTCCTGCAAAGCCTCGTGCCCGGCCGGCCTCGTCCTTACATGGGGAGGCTGCCTCCGCAGCTCGCTTAGGAACAAGCGGCGGCCCGGCAGGCTGTGAACAGGCACGAGCCTGACACGGCGGCCGGGGCAGGCCTGTTCCTGCGTCCTGCAGCGATGAAGCCGTCTCCTGGGAATAGCCGCACGGGCTGCTCCGGGAGCGCTCTGTCGAGCAGCTGCTTGTGAGCGGGCAGCGAACAAGAGGCCGGTGTGAAGTTACAGCGGGCTGCCCGGCACCATATACATGAGGGCTCTGGCCAGAGGAGCTGCCTGTGGGGCCTCCAAAGGTGGCTGAGCCTCCTGAGCGGTGGCATCCCATGGAGAGCCCGGCCCTAGACAGGCTTTGCCCTGCCCTGGCCTGGCAGGCGCCCGGTTTGCAGACACTGGCACTGGGGTGACGCTGCCCGGGGCTGCCGCCGCGCCGGGGCCGTGGGCAGTGCCGTGCTCCGAGTGCTGTGCTCCGACGGGAAGGGGGCTCAGCTGCCCGTCCGTGGTGGCGGCTCCCTTCCCCACGCACACAGCTATTCTCAGCTCGCTTTGGACTCACCAGGGCTGAATCCCAGGGCACCCCACAGGCTTGTGAGGAGCTCCCGTTCCCGAGCTGGGTGTGCTTGGGCACAGGAGGGCAACTGGGCTTTTCTCCATGCAGAAAAGTCTATCTGTTAGCAAAGGGCAGCCAGCTGGCACGCCTGGGCTGTGTTATTTATTTTTCCTCTCAAGCGGGCAGCGAGACACCTGAGAGGACCCTGGGGCTGCACGGTGCCAGCTCAGGGCCCGTGTTTTGTCCTGCAAGCCCCTAAAGCAGCAGAAAGGAAGGCGCTTTGTGCCCAGCAGCCCGGCCCGGTGGGAGCCGCCGGGGTGGCACCGCTGCCCGCCACCAAGAGCCTGCGGAAGGGCTCGGAGCGGCGGCCCTGCGAGCCCAGTATCTCCCTGCAAACCCTGACGTGTGGGGCAGCACGTCGGGCGGGAAGCGGAGGCATTGCTGTTGGCTTAGCCGCACAGGGTGGTGCAGGCTACGGGAGCGCGCTCTTAGCCCGCAGGTAACGCCTGCGCTAACTCTTCTAAGTCGGGGTCTCAATAACAGTTTTCATTTGGTTTTCTAATATACATTTTTTTTAAATCTACCTCTTTCCACCAGGAATAGAGACAATTTCCAAGTCCCTCATGATAATTGCAGTAGGAATCACGGGCTCTTGTGCTATTTTCTGCTCCGTTTGTTTGGTCTCACCTTCCTCTTCTCCATGAACTTGGTCTCCAGCAGGGCCGGGGCCTTGGGGCTGAGGATGCGGTGTTTGCTTTGGCATTGCTCAGGGCTTTAACACCCCTTCCCAGCACGCCCGCCCGCAGCCCAGAACAAAGAGCACGCAGATCCCTTCCTCGCAGCTTATCTAATGCAAATACCCCCGAGCAAACTTCCTGGGTCTGCTCCTTATTCCCTGGAGGAGGAAGCGTGGCTCGAATCCTGCATGCTCTCCCAGGGCTCTGCGTGGCCAAGGTGGGCGCTGGTAAGGGCGGCACCGGGCACCACGTGGTTGCCACTTGCCATCCGCAGTGGCCCATGTTCGTGGTGCTGGCGCCGGTGCTGGGATTCACAGCAGTGCTCCGGCAAGCGCCGCGGTGCCCGTGGAAGGAGAAGGGGTGGCCGCCGACAGGAAGGTGAACGGGGTGAGAGCTGAGTCTGTGGCACCAGGAGCAGCCAGGGCTTCTCCCATCCGGGTTTTTCCTCCTTTCGTGTCTTCGGGCATTCTCTGACCTGGTGTTGCAGGGCCGGGGGTGAAGGGGGCTCGGCTCGGGCAGTGTCACAGCTGCCGAGCACGAGCGCTTTCTGGAGGCCGTTTTATTGCGGACACACCTTGGAAAGTTCCTCTCCCAGCAGGGTGGGAGGAGGAGGGTTTTGATTTGTTTTCTCTCTGTGCAAAGAGGAAGGTCGTGGAGGGCCCTGGGAAAGGCAGGGGAGGGAGCTGGGCGTGCGGCACGGGCACCTCCATCCTGGTCCTGGCGCTTGGCACCAGCTGGAGTCCAGCGGGAGCCCGGCCCTTGGTTCGGAGCAGCCACCCTCCGGCCTCGGGACCCTCCTGGGCCGCCCTCGCCCACCGCGAGGCTGCTGGGGAGGCAGGCGGGGGCTGCAGGGAGGCAGCCGAGAAACGGGATGGTCTGAAAAGGGACTTTGTTCCCGGCCTGTTGCTCGCGTATCCGTGCGGGAGCGCTGCATTAGTCACCAGCAGCCCTATCTCTGCAAGGCCAGGCCTCCCAGCAGCTGGAATAGCTCCGGGGGCCACAGGGCGGGTGAGGGCCACGGGCATGGGCACCGTGGGCAGCGGGTGGCACCGAGCTGCGTGGCTGCGGGTTGTGCCACAGAAGCCCTTGCTGAAGCAGGTGGTTTCGCAAGGAAAACTGCGGAGTGCGGCGCTCCGCGGCCGGCTGCTTCCATGCAATTCTGTGGGCTTGTCTGCACTTGACAGCAAGGTGGTATTAAAAAGGGTGTGATTTACAAGTGAAGAATTCCATATTTAGGAATAAGCAGAACAGAAGGAGGATACTTTTGTTCCCGAGTTAACATTCGAGACAAAGTGAAACGGTTTGTCTGGGCTGTCTCCCCAAGCCTCCTGCCTTGCAGGAGATGGGGCAGTGAGCCTGCATGCAGAACCCAAGCACTCTGCTGTATGGAAAGCACAAACCCTCCCCCAGCCTTTCTCCCTTGGGAATGTTGGTAGCTGGAGCTCCACACGCAGAGATTTGCCGGGATGCAGCTTCGTAGCTGGGCAGAGCTCCCAGTAGGCTCCCAGTTTCTGCTTCCCTTTGGAGCAGCTGCCCTAAAGTTCTGGAGAGGTTCCAGGATTTGAGATGCTGCCGAACAGACGTGGCGGAGCTCTGGCTAACACAGTGCCAGGGACATTTGGGCCATGGGTGGGGGCAGCTGAGCTTGGCTTTGGGAAGGGCTTATGGTCACGCTCATCGCCCCAAGGTGGCTGTCCCTCCCGTGCCACAGGGTGCGCGCACCCGTGTGGATCTGTTCTGGGTACAGATCAAAACTTTTCACACAGAAAGGTGGGGTTTTTTTCCCTCTTTTTGGAGGAAAGAACCTGCTTCTGCACACGCTCTTGGTGCTCCATCACTGCACTCCAACACAAATCTGGAGACTCATCCCAGCCCCGGTTCACAGAGCAGTCTCTGGAACCATGTGCAGCCCAGGAACAGGCGCTGCTGCTTGGGTCCCCGTCCTGTGCTGATGGTGGCCGCTGAGTGGCCCGGCTCCATAGGGTGCCATCCTTGGCAGGGACACGGAGACCTTGCCGGGAGGTGGCAGGGCTGTGCAGGGACAGCCCGTCCTGACCCGGCATCTCCGTTGATCTCTCAGCAGGCGAAGGAGGCCCTCAAGCTGGCACCATGACAGAGTGCTTTGACTGCGACAACTGCAAGGAGTCCTTGTATGGGCGCAAGTACATCCAGATGGACAACGGCCCATACTGCATCCCCTGCTACGATGCCCACTTTGCCAACACTTGTGATGAGTGCAAAGAGCTCATCGGCCACGAC
Source organism: Nothoprocta perdicaria (assembly GCF_003342845.1). Taxonomy (NCBI): domain Eukaryota; kingdom Metazoa; phylum Chordata; class Aves; order Tinamiformes; family Tinamidae; genus Nothoprocta; species Nothoprocta perdicaria. Next base: position 1,935,958 of record NW_020455566.1, read on the forward strand.
TGCAGGGTGAGTACAGGGCTCTGGGCCAGCGAGCCCATCACCAAGCCCGTTGAGTGGCTGTGCTCCTCATCTCCCGCTGCCTTTCCCAGGAGCTGTACTACGAGGACCGCCACTACCACGAGCACTGCTTCCGCTGCTTCCGCTGCGACCGCTCGCTGGCCGACGAGCCCTTCACCTGCCAGGGTGAGGAGCTGCTGTGCAACGACTGCTACTGCAGCGAGTTCTCCTCCAAGTGCGTTGCCTGCGAGAAGACCGTCATGCCAGGTAGGGGCATGTGGCACCGCGCTGCACTTGTCCAAGTTGCGGTGCCCACGCGCCACTCTGTCACTTGTGGCTGGGTGGGTGAAAAGCCTGGTGTGCAGCACTGTGGGGTGCCCTACACTGTCTCCTTATGACCTAGGCGGGTGATTTGTGCCCTCGTGTCACACTGGGAACGGCTTTCTCCACAGGATCCCGCAAGCTGGAGTACAACGGGCAAACCTGGCATGAACACTGCTTCATATGCAGCAGCTGCCAGCAGCCCATCGGGTCACGATCCTTCATCCCGGACAAGAAGGATTACTACTGTGTCCCCTGTTACGAGAGCAAGTTTGCTCCTCGCTGTACGCGTTGCAAAAAGGTAGGTACGGCCTGGCAGCCCAAAGGTGCCGAGGGCTCCACTCCAGGATGTGTTCCCTCCTTCTGCCGGGAAAGGCTGCTGTAAACGGGCTGGGAGTTGGTTCCTGCATTGCTCTGCCCCGCATCTCAGCTGGAAAGGGAGAGCAGAGCACTCCCAGGGCCACGCTGACCACCAGCTCCCTGCGGTGCTGCGTGTCACCCGTGTGTGTGTGTCACCCACGTGTCACCCGTGTGTTTGTATGTCACCCATGTGCTCTCTCCTCCTGCAGTCCCTGACCAAGGGAGGAGTGACCTACCGCGACGAGCCCTGGCACAAGGAGTGTTTCGTCTGCACGGGCTGCAAGACGCCCCTGGCTGGCCAGCAGTTCACCTCCCAGGACGACAACCCCTACTGCATTAAGTGCTTTGGGAACCTCTATGCCAAGAAGTGCAGCGCCTGCACGAAGCCCATCACAGGTGAGCATGCAGCGTGACCCTACGGGTGCTTCCCTGCGAGCAAGAGGGAACTTTGCCCGCCCTGCTCCCAGCTGGGAGGTGACTTCTTTGAGTGAAACTGCCCTCGGGAGCTCACGTGTGAGCCGGCGGCCCAGACTGGGAGGGAAGCTGCCCCGAGGCCTCTGTGGGAGCCTGGCCATGGCTGAGGGCAGGAGAGCTTGTCCCCAGTTTCATTAACATCTGCCTTGAGGGGACTGCTCCAGCTGTCCCTGCTGGCAGCTGCTGCCACCCCATGTGGCGCAGTCAGTCCAAGTGACAGTGCAGCTCTGCTCTGGGCTCCTCACTGGGGAGGAAACGACGGATCTGATCCAGGATCTCCACCTCACACAAATCCTGTGCAAAGGGGTTTTGTTCCTCCTCGTGCCCACCTAGAGCAGGGACGCCCATGTCAGATCCATCCACAACCATGGGGTGTTTGCTGCTGCAGTGCAGGGATGTACATAAGGAAAAACCTCAGAGAAAAGCAGACCAAGGCTCATTTGTGTGCGAGAAGCTTGTCCTAGTTTCTCCAGCAGCTCTAACCTTGTGCTCTGTCCCTCCTGCAGGTTTTGGTGGTGGGAAATATGTCTCCTTCGAGGACCGTCACTGGCACCATAACTGCTTTAACTGTGCCCGCTGCAAGACCTCGCTGGTTGGGCAGGGCTTTATCCCTGACAACGACGAGATCCTCTGCCGCGACTGCAGCAGCGACCTATGAGCCTCCAAGGATGCCGTGGGGCAGGGGCTTTCTCTACTCTTCAGGGTCTTTGTGCCAAATACCCCCAACAGCATTTCAAGGGCAGAGCACAAGGCGCAGGAGATGAGGGCTGACCCCGCGCCGCGGTGTGTCCCGGAGGTTCCTGTGTCCCTCCATGAAGGCTACAGTATGCTATGCTAAGGCTCCGCGCAGAGCCAGAGCTACATAAAAGTGAAAAGGGAGCTTTCGGGTCTCCCATTATTTAGTCTTTCTTTCTGCTTCCTGTCTGATTGCTCAGCTGGGGGCCCCGTGCCCAGCTAGTGCCAAAGGGCCCGTGCGCTGGCACCGCGTGGCCGCCCCTCTCTTGCACAGTGCTGATTTGTCCCTCTTTCCTGCGTGTTCCCTTTGCTCCGAGTGATCAAGGCAGCAGCCCCCGGACTGTGCAGCTTGTGCAGGGCGCATCGGGCCACGTGCAGAGCAGCCCCAGCTGCTCCAGCCCCCTCCCCTTTCCCGAATCCAGACCCTCTGCTCCACGTGGTGCCATGGAAATGCTCTGGAATGCGAGCGCTCCAGCCCAGCCACCTTCCTGTTGCTCCATGTCCTGTCTGCACCAGCATGTCCCTCCTGCCAGGGCTGAGTGTCCCCACCAGGGTGACCGGCAGAGTCGGGGGCTCCCCAGCCCTGCTCATTCCCACTGTGCCCCCTCAAAAAAAAAGAGGCAGATCCAGGGGGGCGTGTGGGTTGCCGGGGCAGGAGCTTTGCATCCCCGAAGCCGCCCGTGCTGTGGCCCTAGCCGTGCAGAACAGCTCCCAGGCCGCTGAGCGCCCAGGCCAGGGCTGCTTCCCGCCTTGCTCCGGGCTCTCCGGGAGCTAGTGCCTGCCTGGCCGCTCCGTCGCCTCTGCTCTGTCCTGCCCGGGGCGCTTGTGCCAGCCCCGCTTTCCCGCTCGGCCACGTGCTTTTCTCAACACACCTCCTTGGTATTTTTTTCCCCTTTTGTATACTCCCTTGTCGTGGATATGTGACATTTTGTACCAGAGCACAGGATGAAGGGGCTAGCCCCCTGTCGCAGGCTTCACTTAAGAGTGGGGAATGTTCTGCATGCTGAAGCGTTGTTAATTCTGTACTCAGATCCTCACTGAACCCTCATTCGAGAGCTTTGATGCAGGCGAATCGGAGTTGGTGTTTGCTATTCCGAGGAGCTTGGAACAGTCTGCAGAAGGAAGTGTCCCCAGCCTCAGCCTCCTCTTTGTTTCCTAAGGCTTTATATAATAAACTGTTTTAGTGAGACTTGCTCTCGTGTGTGTCTCGTGCTCGCCGGCTCCTGCAGCCCCGTGTTGGGCTCGGCCTTGAGCGGAGGCCGGGGCGGCTCCGCTCGCGGTCCTCACTCCCCTTCCCAGCCCTGGCTGCTCCTGCGCTGCGCAATTGGGTCCCGGGAGCAGGAATATCCCTGGGGCAAGACGGTGTCCCAGGAGCGGGAATGTCCCCGGGAGCAGGACGTGTCCGGAGCAGGAATATCCCTGGGGCAGGACGGTGTCCCAGGAGCAGGAATGCTCCCAGAGCAGGACAGTGTCTGGAGCAGGAATATCCCTGGGGCAGGACCGTGTCCCGGGAGCGGGAATGTCCCCGGGAGCAGGACGTGTCCCGGGAGCGGGAATGTCCCCGGGAGCAGGACGTATCCGGACCGGGAATGTCCCCGGAGCAGGACGTGTCCCTGCTCCCGAGGCTGCTGTGGCGGCTCCGCTGCAGCCCCGCTCCTGCTGCTCCCTGATCCGCAGGGTCCTTCCCCAAAGTTTTCCACAGCCTCCTCGGCCTTCTCCGCCGCTCCGCGAGCCCCGGCCCGGCTCCCGCGGGGGCGGAGGCGGCCGAGCCGCTGCCCGGGGCTCTGCAGCGGCCCGGGAGCAGCTCCCGCGGGCGGCCCCGGAGCCGCTCGCTTTTAGCCAAAAAAGGCGAGCGGCCGCGGGGAACATCTGGATTGCATCCCGGGGGTGACGTCACCCGGACACCGCGGGGCGGGGGACCCGGGAGCGGCCCCCCCCATGGCCCCGGCGCGGTGCCCCCCCCCCCCGCCCGGAAGTGCCCGAGCAGCCCCCCCGCGTGCGCCGCGAAGCCGGAACCTTCCCGCGCGGCGGAACCTTGGCGCGGGCGCCGCGCGCGCGGGGGACACCGGAAGGGCGGCGCGAGCGGCGGCGGTTTCCGCAGGCGGCGCGGGGCGATGGAGACGATCCTGGAGCAGCAGCGGCGCTACCACGAGGAGCGCGAGCGGCTCATGGACGTCATGGTCAAGGAGATGCTCACCAAGAAGTCCACGGTGCGGGGGGCGCGCGGGGCCGGGGCGCGCGCGGGGCCGGGGCGCGCGCGGGGCCGGGGCCGGGGCCTGGTCGGCGCTCACCGCGCTCCTTCCCCCGCAGCTCCGCGACCAGATCAACTCGGACCACCGGACCCGGGCGATGCAGGACGTGAGTGCGGGGCGCCGGGGGGGGCGCGGGGGGGCCGGCCGCGCCTCACGCCGCCCGCTCTGTCCCGCAGAGGTACATGGAGGTGAGCGGCAACCTGCGCGACCTCTACGACGACAAGGACGGGTGAGTGCGGGGCCCGGGGCCCGCCGGGGGTCACCGTGACGGGGCCCTTAGCGTCCCCGAGGAACGCCGAGCCGGAGCCCCGAAGCGGCTCCGCAGCTTCCCGGGTGTCTGCTGCCCCGTGTCCGTCCTGGGGCCGCCCAAGGGCAGCCCCGCGCTCGGGGGAGGGATGGAGCGGAGCGGAGGGGGCCTTGCTGCCACTTGGCGTCTCTCTCCCGTGAACTCACAGCTTGCGAAAGGAGGAACTCAGTGCCATTTCAGGGCCAAACGAGTTTGCAGAATTCTACAACAGGCTAAAGCAGATTAAGGAGTTTCATCGAAAGCACCCAAATGAGGTAAGAAGCTGTCTGCTCTGGAGGAATGGGTGACTTGTGCTCTGCGGGGCTTCGTGCCCACAAGCTGTTCAGTCAGGTCATTCTCTCCCTGACCACCATTGGATTATCGGGTGGCATCTTTTCTTCTTTGCGTAAAAGCAATGCTGAGGAAGTTCTGACCTTACTGGTATTGATGAGCTCAGGGCCTCTCCTCTGTACTCTGCCTTAAGTTTAGTAGATGTGGGACAGCAAAGAACCTCTCTGTGTTCTGCTGTTCTGTCCCTCCCATCTCCGCGTGGAGCTCGGACACCTCGTTGGCGTCTCTGCCCCCTCTAGCAAGGAGAGTTGCCCTCTGCTATGCAGCAAACTCAGCTGCACAGCACGGATATGTGCAGGTGGGGTGGGCTGGGGCACGAGCCAGCAGTATCCGAGAGGAACCAAGTGCCCAGAATCAGCAGGGAGCTGGGATTGTTGGGGTCTTTTTCCCTGCACGGTATAAGCAGCTAGGATTTGGAACAAGGTGATCTCAGACTGTGCTGGCTAACTTTCCAGTTGTTACATTCCCTGCTGAGATTTCGTATCGATTATCCCGGGAAATTTGTTTGAAGTAATGTTGTCTCTGAAACTTCTGCCTGTCTTTGAAGATCTGTATTCCAATGTCACTGGAATTTGAGGAACTGCTGAAGGCCAAAGACAACCCAAGTGAAGAGGCGCAGAGTAAGTCTGTAGTTCTGTTCTGGGGCTGATTTGAGTAAAAACGTGGGGCTTGCTTGAGAGGAGTTATTTAATCAGCCATGTGAGCAGTCTGGTGTGTTTCAGAATTTTACCCCTTTTACCAAAATGCTTCCAAAAATTGTTCTTATTTCATCTAATTCCTCCCAAATCGGTGGAATTCCAGCCAGGAATATTCCACAGCAGTGCTGCCTCTCTTGGGAAGTGTTGGGATGTGTTAACATAGCAAAGCAGCCAGGTATCTTGCTTAAGCATAAAAGAATCCATAATTAATCCTTTCCACATTCTGGGGCACGTGGGTTCTAAGCCAGGAAGCTTAAGCTCATAATAAAGCTCTTCATAATCTCGTCCACAGATCTGGTGGAGTTCACAGATGAGGAAGGGTACGGACGATACCTAGATCTGCACGATTGTTATCTCAAATACATTAATCTGAAGTCGTCAGAGGTAGGTGGCTGTATGAGTTTGGGGACATAACAAGTGTTCCATTCCACAGCACTTAGAGCTGTGGAGTTTTGTTTTATTGTTTGTTTTACATTGAGTAGTTTATTTCCAGATTATTATTTCCAAGTCACTTTGTGGCACCTACAGTTTGTGGCATTTGAATTCTGAATGCCTCTTTGTGGTTCTTCTTTAATTTATACTTTCTCTCTGACGTTGATATTGGTGATGGCCATGTAAAAATACTTTCTTCTGGTACTAGATTGGTGTCTGAGGCAATATATAATAATATATACTAGAAAAAATATATAGAGATATAGATATAAAAATATACATATAGAAAGCACCTAGAGACCACTGGCCATGTGTGCTCCAGAATAATGGTATGAGGTGGTGGTTTTTTTGTTTTGTTTTGTTTTTTTCCTGGCATGATAAGTAAAAACTGAATGTTAAGGTCTGACTTTTTTCTTTTTTTTAATTATTTTTAGAAACTTGATTATATCACTTACTTATCCACATTTGACCAACTCTTCGATATTCCCAAAGAGAGAAAAAATGCTGAATATAAGAGGTGAGCCTTGTTGCCATGTCGCTGTTGTATCTAGAAATCACATTAAAAACTGTCAAAACCTTCTGTCTTTCTGGTGTAGCAGATGCAATTGCGCTCTGAAGATGTGATTAGAGGAAAATGCTAGATTTTGACATCGTGCTTGTGGTTGCCCTGTTAGGTACCTTGAAATGCTTCTCGAGTACCTGCAGGAGTACACTGATCGTGTGAAACCATTGCTGGACCAGAATGAGCTTTTTGGGAAAATTCAGACTGAGTTTGAGAAGAAGTGGGAAAACGGAACCTTCCCTGGCTGGCCGGTGAGCACAACTGAGCACGCGTGAATGCTTCTGTTTGTGATGTGTTTCCTGTTTTTGATAGGATTTGTGTTTCCTTTCTTTGGTGCTAATTTATATGTTCCTTAAGGTGTGCTTCCTTGGAATCCTTTCTGTTATTCCATTGCTCAGTTTAGTGATAGAATTTTTCTCTTCACAAATTGAATTGCTTTTCTTTTAGAGTATTATCTTGTCCAAGTGTTACATCATATCTCAGAGATCTTGTATGTGGCTTTTCTTGGCAGAAAGAGACCAGCAGTGCGCTCACTCATGCTGGAGCCCACCTGGATCTCTCAGCGTTTTCCTCTTGGGAGGTAAGTTTTCAGTACTCTGCATGTAGTCCTAAATCATGGATGGTTGAAACTTGATCACTTTCTGTGTTTCCAGAAATTTCCCATTGCTGGGATTACGTCTCTGGTTCTGTGCTCTAAATAAGACTTGGCTTGTGCAGCTGATTTCCTTTCTTGCATTAGAAGGGATGTAACGTGAAATCTCTAGGTAGACTGGTCACAGATTGCATTTCAGTGAGAGGGAGGAGTCCCTCGTGGTGAATGCTGTTAGTTTTCTTTAATGACTTAAAAGTAATGTAAATCCACACTGCATTTGCTTAATAGCTGCTCGTTACTGAGATTTTTTTTTTAACTAAACAGGAATTGGCCTCCCTGGGACTGGACAGGTTAAAGTCAGCTTTGTTGGCCCTGGGTCTGAAATGTGGCGGGTAAGATACAGTCCTTTTATAGTTCTTTTCTGGTTTCTTTTTTTTTTTTTTCTCTTTCTGTCTTACATTCCTTTTACGACATACTTATTGCATCTTCTCTGTTGTACAAGAATAATTTTAATGATATTTCTAAAGACAAGACACTGAAGACCGCTCACAAGAGTACTGTGCCTTGAAGCACACTATGTACTGGAGTGTCTTCTGTAGAAGAATTTGGCCTAAAGAGTGAAAACAGAGATGTTTGTCATCAAATCAGACTCCTTAACAGGGAACATCCTGAATGGTTCTCGGTGGTTTTCATATGAGATGTATGACCTTTAAAAGCTCACTTTCCAGTTTTGCTGCAGGAATTCAAATGGCTCTTTTGACATGAATCTGTGTTCTAGACTCACCTGCTCTCTGCTGTTCTGTAGGACCCTGGAAGAGCGCGCTCAGAGGCTTTTTAGCACTAAAGGCAAATCCCTGGAGGCACTTGATCCTTCCTTGTTTGCCAAGAATCCCAAGACAAAAGGAAGCAAAAGGTGAGTTCTTTAAGGTCAGTCTCAGGTTGCAATCGTTCCCCTCACTTGGATGAGAAGTTACTCTATAAACATCAGTTCTTAGAGTTATGACAGAGACATTCCTGAAGCATAAAAAGCCTTTCATGTTGGGCCAAATGATTCCTGAGCGAAATAGAAGATATTTGACTTGAATGGCTTGTGTATGTGCAGTGTTGTTTGTATGAACTGTTTGGTATTTGTTTCTGTGTTTTTTTTTTTTTCTCTTGTTTTTCTGTCTCAAAGTCAAATGTGTCCTTAGGAGGCCAGTGTGCACGTGGTTTTGCGGTTTTGGAGTGGATTTCATAATTTTTCCTTCTCTGTTTTCAGAGATACTGAAAGAAATAAAGATCTTGCATTCCTGGAAGCTCAGATATATGAATATGTAGAAGTGCTTGGGGTAAGGATTTTTTTTTTTTCCTTTTTGCTACAGAGCTGTTGGGTAGTGACTGGAAGGCCATTCACATCTTTGTGTATGTAGAAGAGATATATAAACATCCAGAGTCATAATGTTCAAGAGCTCTTAGTGACAGATAGCTTTGTTTGGTTGGGTTTTTTTTTTCCCATTAATAAGTAGAATCTGTTGACTTAAATTTGTGTTTCTAATAGCTAATTATTCAGAAAGCTTTTGCATTTACTGCAGTTCCAGTTATGAAGGCTACAGTTCCAGCAGGGAAGCCTTTTTTATCTTTCATTCTCTTGAATTATGAAATACTGTACTAAAATCTCTTAGATTGTTGGGCTAAGTGAAAAGGAGAGTTCTCTTTTTTCAAACTGTTTTTTCATTTCTGGCCTCTCTACATTGAGGAAGTGTTTGTGCTGCAAGAGTTTGCGCTTGGTTTTGTTGCTCTCACATTGTGTGAACATCTCTTTTCTTGCATTCTAGGAACAGAGACACCTTACTCATGAGAATGTGCAGCGTAAGCAAGCACGGACAGGAGAAGAGAGAGAGGAGGAGGAGGAAGAGCAGATCAGTGAGAGTGAGAGTGAAGATGAAGAAAATGAAATAATTTATAATCCTAAAAATTTGCCTCTTGGTTGGGATGGCAAGGTAACTGAGGTGGACTGCACTCAAGGAGTGGGAGGGTATTTCAGTGAATCCACACTGTTGTTCACTTGGAACCTGTTTGCTCTTTGCTATAATCTGTGTTCCTTTCTCATTGACAGCCAATCCCTTACTGGTTGTATAAATTACATGGTTTGAACATCAACTACAATTGTGAGATTTGTGGTAACTACACGTACCGAGGTCCCAAGGCTTTCCAGCGTCACTTTGCAGTAAGTGAGCTCTTGCTGCAGAAGCATCACTACTCCTTTCAAATAGTCTTGATAGAAAGTAATAAGTGTCTGAGTGGCACTTTTACCTCTGTTTGAAAACATGGGTCTGGGCTGAAGACAGAGGGCCCTGCTGTTGGGGCTGTGGATTATCCTAAGATCTGTTCTGCCAGCTCCTGTGGGGTCCCCTCTTGTTTGAACTCTGATTCCAGTGCCTGACATTGGTGCGTGGCACCCACTGGCTGCCAGTGTATTGTTGCTGTCTAAAACACAGAAAAATATAGATTCTGTGTTTTTATAGAACCTTTTAGGACCAGTAGATCTGTGTATTTTGATCCAGGAGTGTATTTTGTATCCTATCCAGATTTCAATACATCTGGTTAGTTTCTGTGGATGAAGTGGGCTTCCCTCTCACACTACTGACCGCTTTCCCCACCTCTTAGGAATGGCGACACGCGCATGGAATGAGATGCCTGGGCATTCCCAACACTGCTCACTTTGCCAATGTCACACAGATCGAGGATGCTGTCTCATGTAAGCAACAAGGCTTTTCTTTGCACAGAACAGGGAACGTGTGGCATAAAAATGGCCTTATGAGCTCTGACCAAAAATTCGTTTTACTTCCACGAGCAGAGATTAACTCTGTAAAGGAGTGTCAGAAACAGGATATGTGGGAGATGATCCTTTCTTAGATCATCCCTTTCTGCTTTTTCAAGGGAATGGCTTGTTTCTCCTTGGATACTTTTATGAGCAGATGCTTGTTAGAACTGCTGGCAGTGTTTATTCACTGCCAAGTATTTTACCTGTGATATTTCACGTATGGAATCTCAGCCAAGCGTAATGGACAGGATTTCTTCAGACAAAGGGTGGCTGCGTTGTCCTCCAATGTCTACAACTTAGTTGGTGTGTCCATCACCATCTATCTTCCTGGGTAAGCTGGAAAAACATTCAGAAAGGATAGAACCTATAGGGAGAATTTTGGAGCCTACAGGACTTAGTACTTGTGGTGATTTGGATTTGACACAGTCAATCTGTCCTGACGTCTTGAGGGAAATGGCCTTTAGATCCTGTATGACTTTGTATTTACAGTGTGGGCAAAGCTGAAACAACAGAAGGCTTCAGAGAGATGGCAGCCAGATACAGAGGTGAGATGTTTGTAGAAGAATTTGGATGTTTCTAGTCCCAGGCACTGGGGCAGCCCCTCTTACCCGGCATGAACTGTCTGGGTCTGGCAAAGGAATCTCTCTGAAAGAATCCTGTGCATGCTGGAGAGCTAAGCAGGAGCCTGCACTGCCGCGTGCACAGCTCCTCTTAGTGGTGGTGCTTGAAAAGCTCTTCTTCAAGCCCTGGAAAGTGGTTCAAGAGGGCGGACTGTGTAAGTGTCTTTCAAGACTTTCCTCTGTCAGTCCTCTTTGCCTTGTGAGAAGGAAGAGGACCTGTTTATTCTGAGAGATGTTCACTTCTTCTAGTGCCTTTTCTTAAGCTTTTCACTCAAAACCTGATTCAGCAGTACAGAGGGGACTGGCTAACAGATGGCTCTGGAGTGCAGGGATAAATATAGCCTGTAATTTATCGAATGATTGTTCATATTTTAATCCACAGTCTGGATAAGCTGTGGTGGGTACGGAAGTGTGTTTTGTGCTCTTGTACCACCCTTAACTGATAGGATTAGCTCCTTTTGTGCAGCCTGCTGATAATTTGCTGTATACTTAGGAATATAGATGGGTTCTGGTGGGAGGTCTTGCTGAGGAGAAGTTGCTGGAGCTAAAATTCAAATGCTGTGATATAACCTGAACCTGGCTGGGGATGACACCTCTGAACTGTTCATTCCATTCTAGGAGGAATATGAGGATTCCAGTGGGAATGTGGTGAATAAAAAGACCTATGAAGACCTGAAGCGTCAAGGGCTGCTGTAACTTTTCCCAGGCAAAGGATTTCGTATCTGAAAATCAAATGGAGACGCATCAACAGCTCTGACTTCATTTTCTGTATTTTCTATTTTGCATGAATCTAGATTTCAAGGATACTTTATAGAATTACTTTCTAGTAAGCCCCTTGTGAAAAGCATACTTGTGATAGTTTAAAACTTCTGTTATTTTATATTAAAAAATGCTGAAAATAAACTGATTTTAATTTAGAAAACGCAGAGAAATTTGTCTCCTTTTGTATGTTGGAGGGAAGGGATTAACTTGGTTGTGGTATTTTTGAAAAGCTTTTACAAGCTTTTATCCTATTCATCCTATTCCAACTTTGATATAAATTTTTATGGTGGGCCTTGTCCTTATTTTAAAGCGCACATGGAATTTTTGTGCTTAAAATGACTAATGGTCCAAGTTGTCCCACAGCACTGGAGCTGTTCAATCATGGGACCCTTTGGAGGTGGAACAGACAGCAGGTGTGAAAGGCCCTTCATACGGCGGCTGTTCCAGCTCGGTCTTGTCTTCATGAAGATGATTTCCACTAGGATGTGGACCAGCTAGAGAGAAAGACATCCTCTTGTCTGCAGGGCTGTTTGCGTGTGACCGCAGCGGGTGCCAGGCAGCCCTCCCTGGTGCCCTGGTTGGCAGGGGAGGAGCTGCGCGGAGGCACCGAGGCAGGAGCCGGCGCCGCACAGACACCAGCCCGAGCAGCAGCTGGAGGCCCTGGCCGCGGCAGCGGGCGACGCCGAGCAGGCACCCGGTGAGTCCCAGCCCAGGGCGGCCTCCTTGCCCTGCTCTGCTTGGGAGAGGCTGCGTCTGGTGCTGCCTGCGGGAGCAGGGCACGCTGAGCACTGGAGCGGCAGGGGCAACCGATGGCTTCAGCTCCTCTCTTGCTTGCACGGAGCAGGAACAGCTGGAGAACTTGGGCCTCCCTTGGAGTCAGGGCTTCAGGGTTGTTTCCCTAGCTCAACGGGCGGAGATGTGTTCGTTGTGAATGAACACCAAGATTTACAGAGTGCTGGGAGCTGTGGGAAGAGACAGAAAGGCTGGAACTTCCCAAACCTTGGGGGCCAGGGCCCAAGTACTGAGGAGCTTTGGGTCTGGACAGTGTGGAATACATGCGAGCTCTGGAGCAGAACATCTGTGTGTTGAACTTGCTCCAGCCTGAGGCCTCACACGTCCAGCTGGCACCAGCCCGTTGTGCGTGCGGCGACGGAGCAGCGGCTCCTGCGCCCGCCCTGGGTGCAGCGGTGCTGGGGCGACCGCCCGGCTGCAGCCCCGGGCCGCTCTCCCAGCGGGGCCACCTCGTGTCTGTGCTCGCTCCCACACGGAGCTGCTGCAGCCAGGGACACCCAGCGGGTGTGAGAGCGGGGCCGGTGCCACCGTCCCAGGCCAAGGCGCTGGCACACAGCGACGGGCAGGGAAAGGTGAGAGGGATGTGGCTCTTAATTGTGGGTTAATCAGAACTACCTGAGTGCTGGCAGCCGAACAGCTCTTTATCATCCAGAACACTTCCACCTCTCGCTAGGAAAGGCAGCTTCAGGTGTAAATGTTTATGTTCTGCATGAGTTGTGTGCCAGGACTAATAGGGCTGAGGTGCTCCTTGCCAAGTCCTTAGGGCCTCTAGCAGAAGCATGTGTGGAAATGGGCATTTTTCATGCAAGACTTTATGAATCCACAGTAAGAAGAGCTGCTGGGCAGCATCTCTGCTGCCACCCCAAGCTCTGAGGTGCCACGCAGTGATGGGGAAGGGTCCCCCCCACACTGGCAGTGCAGTCCGGGGGGCTTCTCTTCATGTGCAATGGCAGCAGCTGCCGTGCAGCGCGGGCGCTGGTGCCCCGGCCCCTGTTTGCAGCTGTGCGCGTCACCCGGGAGGACCCAGGGGAGGGTTGTCACACCAACCAGGAGCGCGTGGCTTCCCCGCGGAGCTGGGGCCCGCGGGGCCCCCCGGCAGGTTGCTGGGCAGCCCCGGCAGCTGGGGCAGCGTCACGGGAAGGGGCCGCGTGGCTCCGTGCACAGCGCTCCGGCTCGGAGGCTGGAGACCTCCCCTGTGCGCCCATGTGCGCCCAGCGAGGACGGGCCGGGTGCCCCTCGGCAGGGGCTGCTCCCTGCACCCTGCCCTGGGTGGCTGCAGAGCCGCCTGGATCGCTGCCCGGAGCAGCAGGGACACGAGCCCGTGCCACGAGGATCCAGCCCGTGCTGCAAGGATCCAGCCTGTGCCACGAGGATCCAGGCTGTGCAGCCTCCCGCGGAGGCGCTCGGAGCCCTGCTCTGCAGGGAGCTGCCGGCCTCGGCCACGGCTGCAGCCGGGGGTCCCGCGTGCAGGACAGGGCGCTCCCGCTCGGCAGCCGTGCTCTGCGTGCTGCACGACGGAGCTGCGCTGCAGGAGCCGCTGTGTGGGCACCCTCAGCACGGCCCTGCCGCCCGGGCGCAGCTGCAGCCCGAGCCCTGCAGCTCCGGGTGGGAGGTGGGTGCTCCTACTGCAGTCCCAGGGCCAGGGAGCCTCTCCCAGGAGCCTCTGCCCCATGTGGTGGATGGGCAGCGTGTTGAGGTGCCAGGAGCTGGCACCGTGCAGGAGGTGCCCTCCGCAGCTCCCAGACACGGAGAAGGACACGGAGCGGCCCTCTAACCGTGCCTCTCTGCCAGGTCCGACCGGCGCAGCTCGCTGAGGATGGCAGGTTGCGGGCACCTCATCCTCCCCATCCACGGTAAGGGCGGTTCTGCTCCCAGAGGGAAAGCTGGGCTTTCCCGGCCGGGCTGGAGCCGTCCCGCAGGGCCCGAGGCCTCCCTGGAGCGGGGGGTGCTGCTGGGCAGGGTCTGCGCTGCCCGGGGCGAGGCCGCAGGTCTCCCCAGTGCGGGTCTGTGGGTGGGATTGTCCCCTGCCTCCCCCAGGGCACGAGTGCCAGAGGGGCAGGGGCTGCCGCTGCCCCCGGGCCGGCCCTGCTGCCGCGGGGGCTCCCGGGCTCGGGGCAGAGCAGGGGGGCCGACTTGGGGCTCTCCTCTGTTGCAGGGCTGCTGCTCTGCATCTCGGCTCTGCACCTCTGCACCCAGCGCCCCGGCGCTGCCGCAGGTGAGCGCCGAGCCCTGGGAGACCAGCAAAACCCGGGGCAAAACCAGCAGGGAGCAGCCAGGCCGTGCTCTGCGGGCAGGGCTGCGCTGGGAGCCCTTCCGCGTGGCTCAGACCTCAGCAAAGGGCTCAGCAAAAGGGAGAAGCTGTAATAAAGCTCGGGGCGCTGCCGCAGGCATCGCCGCGCCGTGGCCTCCGCCCTGCCTTTGGGCTCTCTGTTCACCTGCCAGGGTCCTGCAGGAACCCTTCCGACCTGCCTGGGACATCCTTTGCTCGATGCCTTCCGTAGTCCAGCCTCAACGTGGCTGGTGCTTCCTGCAAATCCCTTCGCACTGTGCCATGGCTCAGGAGGGTACAGGGCTTGCTGAGGGCTGCCTTCACTGTGCGGGTACTTTGGATCTTCCAGAGGCTGATGGTACCTACAACAGCTCCATGGTCTCCAACTCCTCCTTGGCCTCCAACTTCTCCACGGCCTCCAACTCCTCCATGGCCTTCAACTACTCCGCAGCCTCCAACTACTCCATGGCCTCCAATTCCTCCACAGACCCCGACTCCTGGGTGAACGGCACAGATGAAACACCGGTGAGGAAGGGGGCTGTTGCTCCGACTGTTGCAACCCCTCGGGAAAGGTGCTGGATCCCCTGTGGCAGCTGGGATCCCACGGGAGCCGCTCCCGGGGGCGCGGGATGCGCCGCGGGGCCGGCTCTCCCGGCAGCTCCCGCCCGCTCTCCGTGCAGCTCCGCTGCCAGAGCTTCCAGTGCTACGCGGAGCGCTGCTATCAGGACGGAGCGCTCGCCAACCGCACGGAGACCTGCCCCGCTGGCTCCTACTGCGAGGTAGGGGCTTGCCGAGCCGGGGCAGGATGGGCAAACCCACAGCAGTGGAAGGCTGTTTTCCTCATCTTTAGCACAGAAATCCCCAGAATTTTAGTAGTCTGTTGCAATCTCCTTTTTGCCTTCACTGTGAGTTATTTTTGCTCCTCCTTCACAGCACCTCTCCATGCTTTTCCTAGTGTTTTTTTTTTTTTTTTTCCCTTTGGCTCTGCCCTTGCAGCTCTACCGTTTCTCCAGCGTGAACTACACAGCCGGCTGCAGCAGCAACTGCAGCGCCGAGACGTGCGGCGCCGAGGGCAGCGCGCGCCCGCGGCCGTGCGCCCTGGACTGCTGCGCCGCCCCGCTCTGCCTGCGGCTCAACGCCTCCTCCTACGGTCCGTAATGCCACGCCGGGCTCCCTAACCCTGCTGCACCCGCGGGGAAGGGGCTGGCACCTCCCCGCAGAGCCCTGGGGGTTTTGCCCCCCTTCCCTGGGCATCTTGCCCCCCTTCCCTGGGGATCTTACTCCCCTTCCCTGTGGATTTTGCCCCCGTTCCCTGGGGATCTTGCCTCCCTGGGGCTGGAGGGAGGTGCTGGCTCCGCCGTTCCCGCAGCAGGAGGGTCTCCCGGAGCCCCGTGGTGCCCCAGCCTTGGCCAATGGGTCCCGGCCGCGCTCGGCTGCGGATCCCGCTGCTCAGCACCGGCGGCTCGTGCCAAGCCTGTCCCCGTGTGTGCAGGTGACCTGGAGCCCACCACTACACCGGCCACCACCACCACCACCGCCGCCACCACCCGCGCTCCCGCCCGAAACGTAGGTGCCGGCTACACGCGGGGGCTCGGGCTGGGGTCCCCGTGGAAAGGGCCCTGATGAGCAGGTCCTGCCCAGCAGGCTCCTTCCCGAGCAGCACTCGCTGTGGCTTCAATGGACTGACGGGACCACACGGCCAACCTTCCTTGGGGCTGTAGGGACGGGGCAGCGGGTGGTGAGCGAGTGACACCCTCGTTCAGAGGAAGGGAAAGGAGGCCTGTAACCTGTCAGCAATGCTGCTCTTGCAGTGGGGTTCCCTGCAGAATTTGACAGCTGTTAGTCCTTGGTTAGTGCCTCCAAGGTGTCCATTTCCCCGGACTGGTGAACACACAGCTATTTTCTCGGGTCCTCCCTCGCAGGGGAAGCTCTGTGCATCGTTCTCCTGTCACGGCGAGGGCTGTTTCAAAGGCAAGAAGACTGTTGCTGCATGCACTGTTGGCCATGACTACTGCGAGGTACCGCCCTGGCTTGGGGACAGCCCTGTCCCCGAGCAGGACCCCGCGCTCATCCCCTCGGCCAGGCCGGTGACGCCTCTCCCCGTTCCAGCTGAAGAAGACAGCTTTGGGCTACGCGGCCGGCTGCAGCGGAGCCTGCCGGGCGGCCAGGCCGCTCTGCGCGGGCGCCGCCGGGGCGCCCTGCTACCAGGAGTGCTGCGCGGCCGCCGCCGGCGCCAGCTG
>NW_020455566.1:1952643-1968190 GCF_003342845.1 Nothoprocta perdicaria
GCTGCCCGCGCTGCTGGCCTGGGGCCTGGCCTCGCTGCTCGGCTGCCGCCTCTCGGCCTCGCCCTGGCCCTGAGCGGCCGCTCCAACCGCCTCGCTGCTCCGCAGCAGCTTAGCGTCCTCCAGCTCTGACTTCAGCCACGGTTGCTATCAAATGCCCGCTGTCCCTCCTCCTCCTCCTCTGTGCACCCCATGGGATGGCCCCAGAGCTCTGCAAACAGCCCGCGGTGCCGGCACTTCCCGGGGCTGCAGCCTCCCCGTGCATGGGCTGGGGAGAGGTGGAGGCAGCAGATTGCCCTGCAGGATGGGACGCGGCTTCCCTCGGGAAGGGCAGGTCCTGCCGTGGAGCCTCCCGGATGGCGCAGTGAGCCCTGCCGCACGTCCCCTCCGCGTCGCCATCCCTGCCTGCCTTGCAACGTGCAACTCGGCTTGTGTAATTGTCCCCTTGGGGTAATCCCTGGCTCTTGGCTGCCGCTCTTGCAAGTGTTGAAAGAAGCAATTTAGGCCCAGCTCTGGTGTGTTCAGCATGTCAAAGCCCGCGCGGGCTGCGTCCCCCGGCAGCCGCCGCTGCAATCGGTTTGCACAATAAAACGGGTGCTTCGGGGTGCGTGCACGCTGCCTGCGTCCTCCGAGCGCCGCCCTCCGCCGAGGCCCCGGCGCCCGCGGGCTGCTCCGAGCGCTGGCCCCGCGCCCGGCCCGGCCTGGGCGGACACTGCGCCCGGTTGGACACTGCGGCCCGGGCGGACACTGCGGCCCGGGCGGACACTGCGGCCCGCGCAGGGCGCGGAGCGGAGGAAGTGGGACGGGCCGGCGGCGGAGCGGGGCAGCGCCCGGGGAGGGGCGGCCGCGGGGCCCTGACGGGGGCTGCGCACAGCGGGACCGGGGCTGGGAGCGCGGCGGGGAGGCCGTCCCGGCTGCCACAGCGCAGGCCGGGAGCAAGGGAGGGAGCAGCGCCAACGACAGCAGCCTCGGCCGCCACGGTGCCTCTGTGTGCTGTGCATCCCTGCGCGCTGCTCCGTCCCCACATCCTGCTCCATTCCCGCGTCCTGCCCCTTCCCTGTGCCGTGCCCTGTCCCTGCGCGCTGTCCCATCCCCGCTCGCCGCCCCTTCCCCCTGCGCTGCCCCTTCCCCGCGTCCTGCCCCTGCCCCGCTCGCTGCCGGCAGCTCTCTCTGCCGCATCCCCCGCGCTCCGTTTCCCGTGACGGGCTGTGACGGGCGCGGCAGCCCCGCCACGTGTCCCCTCCAGCCTGCGCCTCCCTCCGTCCCGCGGCGCTCCCGGCGCTCGGCACGGGCGGCTCTGGAGCCGCAGGGCCAGCCATGGACCAGTCGGTGGCCATCGAGGAGGCGCTGGCGGATGGGGAGACCTGCCTCATCATATCCTTTGTGCGTGGGGGTGACACCGGGTGACGCGGGGTGACACGGGGGTGCTGGCACCGCAGCTCTGTGTCCCCACGTGCTCCTTGACACCCGGTGCGTGCACACGCGGTGCAGGGCACGGTGGCCAGCGGCGCCTGCCTGGACAGCCGGCTCCTGGGGCTGGTGCGCCGCCGTGACGGCCGGCACGCGTAGGTGCTGCTGGGCACGCGCTGCTGCCGGTGCGGGTGGCACCCGGGTGCTCAAAGCGCCCTTGGTGCTGCTGGGGATGGGGTTCGTGCTGAGGGTGCTGGCTCTGGCGCTGGTGGTTCTGGTGGTGGCGATGGGGTTGGTGGCACTGGGGCTGGTGGTGGCATTGGGGCTGGTAGCAGTGGTGACAATGGTGGCAGTTGGGCTTGTGCAGGTGGTGGCACTGGTGCTGATGGCAGTGGTGACAGCAGGGCTGGTGGCAGTGGTACTGGTGGTGGCATGGGCTGCTGGCAGTGGTGGCAGTGGGGCTGGTGGCCGCAGTGGGGCTGGTGGCAGTGGTGGCACTGGGGCTGATGCAGATGTTGGCACTGGGGCTGGTGGCAGTGGTGGCACAGGCTGGTGTTGGCACTGGGGCGGGTGTTGGGGCTGGTGGCAGTGGTGGCACTGGGGCTGATGCAATGTTGGCACTGGGGCTGGTGGCACAGGCTGGTGTTGGCACTGGGGCGGGTGTTGGGGCTGGTGGCAGTGGTGGCACTGGTGCTGGTGGCCGTGCTGCTGGAGGCGCTGGGGCCCGTGCCCGCTCGTGCGGGGCTGCCCGTGCCCGCTCACGCCCGCAGGCTGCACGTGTACGGCCACCGGCGCATGGCCATCGCGGCCGAGGACGTCTGGCTCGAGCGCCTCATCCCCATCGCGGGCGACTTCTCCGCGCAGGAAGGTACCGGCGCACGGGGCTCCGGGCGGCTGCTTCCCACCGCAGCGGCCCCGTCCTCACGCGCGTCCCGCTTCCCTTGCAGTGACACCCGAGAGCGAGCGCCGCGTGCCCGGTGAGCGCGGGAACGGCGGCGGGGCGGGGCCTGTGGGCGGGGCCTGTGGGCGGGGCTCGGGGGCGGGGCCTGGTGCAGCCCCGCGCTCACCCCCCCGCCTCCCGCCCCGCGCAGGCGCAGACGTGGCGCTGCAGCTGCGCTGGGCGGGGCAGCGGCTCCTCGTGCAGCTGCCCTTCGGCTGCCGCACGCGCGCCTTCCTGAGCCGCCTGCGCGCATGCGCCGCAGGTAGGGCTCCACCGGGGCGGGGCTAAGGCATGGGGCGGGGCCGAGGCGTGGGAGGGGCCAGGGCGCAGGGGCGGGGCCCTCCATTTGGGGGCGTGGCTCTATCTTTGGGGGCGTGGAGCTGCCTCGGGGGCGCGGCCCGGGGCGTGGCCGCGGCCGTTGCGCGCGCGGCGCCGAGGCGATGAGCGCGGCGCGGAAGTCCCGCGCAGGTGAGCGCGGCCCGGGGCGGCGGGGGGCAGCGTCCTCGTGCCGGGGCCCTTTCGCTCTCCTTCCCGCTGCGGCCCCGCGCCTGCCTCGTCCTGCCGCTCCCGGGGTCCGTCCGGCCCCTGGGAAGGGCGGGGCGGGGAAGGCTCGGGGCAGCGCCCGGAAAGCCGGGCAGGATCCAGCGCCGTCGCTCCCGGTTCAGCCGCCCGCTTCCGGCCGGGCGCCGCTCGTTCCCCGGGTCCGCGGTCGGGGGAGGGGGCCGGGACCCCCTCGCCGCGGTGCCCGGGCCGGCAGCCCCTGCTCGCCGCCCTCGCTCCCCGCCGCCCCCTTCCCAGGCTGCCGGGGGCGTTCAGGGATTTTTCCTAAATCTTAGGAAGTTCAGGAGCGCATAAACGTTTAGGGGCGCTTTTCTCTTACGTTAGCAGAGCCATGTGCTCCCCGGCACCGCTGCTGCGGCTCCTCCGTGCCCTGCGCTGGGGTGTCACAGCCGCTGCGCCCGTCTAGTCCTCGCCTGCCTGCCCAGCCCCGCTTAGCAGCTCTCCTAAGCACGTAGAAGCACCTCTGGTTAACAAAAGAGAGCCTGGGGATTTTAATGTGTTTTAACTTGATGCTGTGTATTTACAATGTTATTTAAAGCCCTTATCAGAAATCCTTATCAGAAATCCTCTCTATGTGTACGTGGGCGCCATCACAACTTCAGTCTTGCTCCGTTTCGGGACCGTAACAAGAACCAGGTTACTCCTCTCTAGCCAAACGTGGTGTCCTCCCCTCGTGGGCTGTTGCTCAGGCTTTCATTATGGAGAGAGTCGTTTGTTTATTTGCTCTTCTTCCTCGGTAGCAGGGGGAGCTTGTTCTGCAGGGGCTTCCTGTGACGGGTTAAGCTGATATACCTAATGACAAAGCTCATTTAATTCTCCTTTTAGAGCGCTAAGCCTGATGATAGGTTACTCCACTGTAGAGCAGCGTTATAAACGTCACTGTACTTTCAATAAGAAAGTCTTATTAAATGCCACAGTAAGTCGAACGCTCCTGGATTCAGGAACCACTCTCAGTTGAGCTAATCTTCCACATGCAATTAGGGCTCCTCTTAGATCACTCTCTTCTCTCCCTCTTGTTGGAGATATTTTGGTTGCAGTACCGAATTCTGCATAAAATCGCTGAATCTTCTGTGTTGGAGCGGTAAAATATATGTGCAGGAAACATGTCTGGATGCACTCGGAGGGAGAGCTGAAACGGACGCTGCTCCCTCTGAGGACATCTCTGTCAGTGGAGATATGCGCAGATAGGGTTGGGCTTATCAAGGTCTCTTCAACCCTGCGTGCCTCTGTGTGATCATTAATGAGATTTGAGTCACGTGCTCTTCTGGAATCAACCTCTGATAGATCCTCTTAAACAGTATTTAGTGTCAGGGCCCCGTGGCCTCTCCTCCTAAGTTTGCTTGCGCTCTGAATGCTTAGGGAAAATCCTTTACATTCTGTTTCTGGTTTGTGCTGTGTAAAAATCTTTACATTTCTACAAAATCTTTCCATTTTCTGTGTTGCTGTCACTAAAGGACTCAGCTGAGTGAACCTTATAATCTGGAGAACAGTTTCTATCATTACCATTAGATTTAGGTGCTAGGGAGTTCATTTTGAGATCACTGTTTATGCATCTGAAAGTGGGAATCCTCACACAGAATCCTCACCCTTTCAGCTGTTATTTGGCCAGTTGTAGCTGCAGTGCTGTACCTGAAACAACTCTGTATTATCTCTGAACCGAGCTGTATTTTTTTCCCCTTCCTTTCTTTGCTTTTGCAAATGCTTGCTTTGCATTGCTCATTGAGAAGGAGTGGCTTCTTTTTGAGATACTCCCTTTGGATTCCCCAGGGAAAGCCCAGGATTTTGTGCTGTCAAGTCCTGGTTTGGTTTTCCTCTAAGGACTAAGGGTAACCGGCTCCAGCAGTTCCCTGTGGCCCTATGGCTTGTTCGTGTAAATTGTTCCCCTGGAAGGGAGGCTGCAGCACTGCAGACCAATTCTTTCAAAATAAGCTGTATTACCAGTCATCAGAGGGAGACAATGTAGCTCACTTAATTTCTCCATACGATTCTGAATTATAGTCTGCTTACAGATTTTCCTCCCTCTGTTTGCATCACGTTTTGATGTATTAAAGAGCACTTTGTGTTTCATCTGAGGCTTTATTTTCCTTTTCCAGAAGCAGTTGGGTCTGAAGGCATCAAGCAGAATGGCAAAAAGGTTGCGGTTAGTCAGAACTGGAGCCCTGAGGGCACTGATGGACCCCCCCCTCCGAGGTATGCTATATCTCTCCTTAATTTTGTAGGTTAGCTGAGGTTCTCTCTGGTTTTCTGTGTATCGGCAGCCGACATACAGGTAGCACCAACTTTCTGGGTGCTTGGTGTGATTGTGCATGGATGGAACGAGCCACCACAAACAAACTATTGATGCTTCAGTGTTTAGAGGAAGAAAAAAAGAAATTGCCATGAACTTTTCTTGGACTTCCTGTTTTTCAGCTGCAAATTTAGAGGGGGGAAGTTGGTGTCTCTGATGCTGGAGGATGAGCCTGTGCAGACATCCGTGTTCAAAGGAGCTCGCGGCTGCAGCAGCGAGTTCCATCTGCTGGTTGCACTGTTGGCTGCACTTGGGCATAACGGGGAATCAGGGAGTTCAGCGCAGGCTGGTGGATCTGCAGGGCCAATTTCAACACCGCCGCTCAGGGAGGCAGCCGTGCTGCTTCCCCTTCCTGGGAGCTGCGTCTCGCCCAGCGGCTCTTAAAATGTTACGGTCACGTTCTGCAGTTCCTCGTGGACGCTGCTGATGTCCTTCCAAACCTGTCCGTGTGCTGCCTTTGGCACTTCTATGGAGGCTGTTGCGTGACTTAAATAAAAGGTTGCTATTTCTGGGAATTCCAACCATAGAGTTGTTATTGCTGCAAAATGAGTTCACAGTAAGTCTGTCAGAGCCACAGGAGGCTAAATACAGCCACCTCTATTCCCATCTCCTCTGCCTCCTTTCTAGACAAAACTAGGAGTTTTCCACTCAAACCTTTTTAAACATGCATATTTTTTGCATTCTTTTGCTGATGTCAGGTCTGAGTTTGGGCCAGTGGATGAAAAGATTTGCATCTCCTTGCTTCAGTTTGCAGGAAACGTGCACAGTTTGTACAACATCCGGGAACAACCAGCAGCCTGTATCACTTTCATAACAACAGTCTGTAATTTCAGTTAAACCGATCTAAATTATTTTATATGGAAAAGCTCTGAACTGTTGTAAGAAATCTTCATTTCTGTCTTGCTAGTTCATCCCGTACATGGATTATTTTTAGTGAAATGGATAAATGTGAAGCAAATCCTCAGCAGCAGCACTGAGCTGCTAGCAACTGAGTATTCTGGAATTCTTCCTACCTGTCTGGTTTCATTTACAGGCAAAGCAAAGTGAAGCCTGAAGTAACGAGCGAGATGGTACGATCCTCCAGCGTGATGGTTTCTAATAAGGCATCTATGTTATCAGAACCGAAGTTCGGGCTAAGAGACACTATTGTTAAATCTGAGCTTTTACAAAGGGAAGATTCCTACACGCATATCCAGAATTTCAGGTAATGATGGTTACTGAGCAGAATGTGTTTTTTCTAGAGGAGGAGTAAGCAGACAGCAACTTGCAAAATAAATCTTATATGTTATTTCATTTGGTGACTCTGCAAGGAGGAAAAAGGGTTTTTTTTTTTTTGTAAAAAATATGTTTGATGTTTTCCAGAACAGCTTTCTTTTTTATGCAGTAGCAGAGAAGAATTTCATTCATGGTTCTATCAAGGATTGACCCACGGTTCCTTTTCAGCAAGTGGCCTTTTCAAAGTGGCTTCTTGTGCTTATTTCAGATTGTGCCTGGAAATTAATAATTTCTGTGACCTCTGGCCTTCTCTGCTTCTGTTCATTGATCTTTGTAGAAGTTTCAATAAGCTCATAAGAGCTTAGGTGAAATAAATAATTAGCACAAAAACCCTACTGTGCTTAAAATCCTCTTATGCAAGTTATTCTGTGAACTGTTATTTCAAATTGGAATTTCAATAAGCTCTATTCTTAAGTGTTTTTTACAGCATGTGTCGCCTCATGCAAACTAACATGGTAATTAAATAATTTTACTTAAACTTTGTCAGATTGTCCTGGTCTTCCCTTCTACCTCTGCCCCAGGAACAAGTTAGTCCAAAACAATTACCTGCAGTATTAAGTGTGGATTAATAATGGTGCTTCCATTAACTCTGGGGTTTGCAGATCTTGGATTTTAGCAAAATAATTTTCTCCTTCTCTCCCTCTTCCCTTCTTCTCCCAGATTTTTTGTTGGGACATATAATGTGAATGGTCAGTCCCCCAAGGAGAGCCTCTGGCCTTGGCTGAGATGTGATGCTGAGCCACCAGATATTTACTGCGTGGGGTGAGTAAATATTTTCTGGCCTATCCTTTCAAAATTTGTCTGTGCTTCACTTGCTTCTGAATCTCTAGCTTGTAGGTTTTTGGCCAAGACATCACAACTAAGGTGTGTTTGTATTGCTCTACTCCTTTGCACAGCTTCAGAGTGTGCATCTGCATAGTCTAGAAGGGCTCTTAGTCTGGTAATGTTTGGATGCTCTGGCACTGCAGTTTTTCAAAACGTTAAATTCCATTCAGTTTAATAATAACAGTAATTTAGCTTGACATTTAACACACCTGACACAACTGAATTTGAGCGCTTGGTTACAAATTTAGTGTGAAGAGTATAAATTGGTTTTCGTTCTTCCCTGGAGGAAAGGATTGGAATGTTCAAAAACAAAAAATCAGACACCCAAGTGCTTGCATCCATGGGTTCCCCCCTCTCACACAGTTTTCAGGAGCTTGATCTGAGTAAAGAAGCCTTCTTTTTCAATGACACTCCGAAGGAAGAAGAATGGTTTAAAGCTGTAACTGATAGTCTTCACCCAGACGCCAAATATGCCAAGGTAAGTGCGGAATCAGTTGAGCCTGGAATCAGTTTCCACTTGGGCCTCATTCCAGTTTGCTTTTTTTTCCTGTTTCTTTGCCTGGTGCAATGCTCTGTGAGGGGATCTCTGTAGAGAAACTGCTTCTATTTTAACTTGTGCTGCCTAAGTCTGCTTTGTGTTTTGTCACCGTGGCTTGAGGGAAGGTCTTTCTATGGGCTGTTTGTTGTAGACATTGCTTTGAGGATCGGCTTCCTTGATGGGGATTTTGATCCTTGATCCCTTATTGTGGGGCTGTATACTGTCCATCCTGCTGATACACTGAAGCAGGGTAGAACTGTTTTTCCGTATCTATATTTTGATGACCCATATGGATTAGGAGGTGATAAGCTTTTTCTCATCAGATTTCTTCCGTTCTAGTATTTAATGCAGCAGGGCCGATTTTTCAGGTGAAACTTGTGCGGCTTGTGGGAATAATGCTTCTGTTGTATGTGAAAGCAGACCTGGCCTTGAACATCTCCGAGGTGGAAACCGAGACGGTGGGAACTGGAATCATGGGGCGAATGGTAAGAATGATCACTGGGCATGAGAAGTGGTGAGCTGCAGGAGAACTTTTAGGACTGCACTCCCCAATTGCCACAATTGTCCTTCCAAGTAAAGAATGCCTCTAGGAAAATCGTTCCGTCCCTGTGACGGCTCAGGGTGTTTCCGGAAGGAATTGCAACCTGCTGTCAAAGCCTCAAAGGCCTTAAGAGAATCTTTCGTGAAAACTTTTTTTTTTTCAATGTTTTCCTGAGGAGGACTTGGCCCCTTGTGACCATTCTATGTGGTCGAAATGAAATCTGTTCCCTCTGAATGTCATTTCTGCAAACGTTGCAGCCCAGCTTGGTGAAAGTATTTTTGACAGCTAAGTCCCTTGCTTTGTCCTATCTTTTAAATTGCATATGGTCCGTTCTGAAAGATCCAGTTTGTTGCTAGAGGAGCTTCAGGAGTTATTGAACAACTGACTTTTTTTTTCTCATGATTTTAATTTCCTTTTTTATTAGCTAAATCCTGAACTACAAAATGAAGTTCCGTGTGCTTGCTTGTTCTGTTCTGGTGCTGTGTGCAACCCTCACATGAGTTACTGACCAGAATATATGAAGCTTCTGAATTGGGGCTTTCAGCCTTGTCCTTCCTCTGGCGTTAAATGCTCTGCATGAGTCTTCTGGCCTGTCTACTACTGTTAACTCATCTAGGGCTTCATTTACTGTGTACAGGAAGGCTTTTGACCCATGTCTTTGTCTTTATCTTTCAGGGTAACAAAGGTGGCGTTGCCATAAGATTCAAGTTCCATAACACTAGTGTGTGCATTGTGAATTCTCACCTTGCAGCTCATACAGAGGAATATGAGCGGAGGAACCAGGACTTCAAAGACATCTGCTCTCGGATGCAGTTCTGCCAGGCAGATCCAGATCTACCATCTCTCCCTATTAGCAATCATGAGTATGTTTCTATTTGGCTGTGCATGCGGCAGGAAAGAATATAGCAGGTGTAAGGTACTCTCAGCAGGGAGCTGTGAGGAGTTGTCTGGCAATATAAGCATTAGCCTTGAGGGCTATAGAGTTCTGATCATTTGCCTCCTTCTGTTCCTCCATGCCTCGTTCTTTTTTTTTCTGTTTTGTTTCTGTTTTTTTAAATAAGCATGGGGTAATCATAAAGCACTAGCTATTAAGAGCATGACAAACATGCAGATTGGGAATTAAAAAGAGGCAAAGAGGAAAACATAGTTTTTCTTTCAAGTGCTTGTTTTTGTAGTCTCTGATGTACGAAGGTAAATACAGCACCCATTGGAAGAACTCGTGCTTGCATTAGATGACTTAAGGCACTGCTGCTTAGCTCTCTTTCCAGCTGAGCGCCAACTAAAGTTTGGGACATCTTTAGGCCTCTGTGTGTTCTCTTTCAGTGTGATCATATGGTTGGGTGACCTCAACTATCGTCTGGAAGACCTGGATGTGGCAAAAGTGAAGCAGCTTATAGATGAGAAGGCGTTTCTAGTGCTTTCCCAGTATGACCAGGTACTGATGTGTTTCACCTACATGCTTGGTGGTGGGGATGCGAGAAACAGCCCACAAACTGCTTCACCTCAGTGTTCAGCATTCCCCTTCTTGCTCCTACAGGACTTGTGCTTGAGCTTATTTAAAAGTAAATCTGACTTCCTTCCTTCATAGCTAAAGAGGCAGATGAATGCAAATGCCGTCTTTGAAGGCTTTACAGAAGGAGAGATTTCTTTCCAGCCAACATACAAATATGATACTGGTTGTGATGACTGGGACACAAGGTACAGTGATCACCTCATACATGGCACCATCGAGCCTGATATTGTTGAAGCAATAAATCAAAGCTAGAGTTGCAGATCTATTGGCTAGTAAGAAAACTCTTGAGATTATGGCTGTTCTTCTCTCTTAATTCCAAATTCTATCTTCAATTCTTCAGAAAAGTTAAAAAGTAAAGCACGTTATAGAGATACCTAATAGTAGACATTCAAACCAAGTTTCTTTGAGAACTTAGCTAAATATTTCAACGCCAACTTTAATAGAAAACTAGTCCCAAGTCATTTGAGGAAATACTGTAGGACCTGGCAGAGCAGTATTCTGCCCCACGTTGCTACTGCACCCTAACTGTGCTGGGGAGCTCTAATTTTTCCCTCTCTGTTGGTGTTTCAGCGAGAAGTGTCGTATTCCAGCTTGGTGCGATCGGATCCTCTGGAAAGGACAGAACGTCACTCAGCTGAGCTATCGCAGCCACATGGCTTTGAAGATCAGTGATCATAAGCCAGTTAGCTCTGTGTTTGATATCGGGGTAGGTGCAGCAGTACTGAAGGAAATAATTGTGCTGACCTTGTCCTCTGGGTGGGGAAAGGGTGCAGGAGGAGGCCGCTGCTCGAGGCAATTGTCCTCCTTCCCCTCCCCTGCTTTTACGGCATACACAGGGAACAATAGCTTTTAAGGTGGGCTAGGTAATATCTTGAGATAGGATCATTGTTCAGAGTAAGCCAGTTGTATTAAGTGATACTTAAGCAGAATAATTAATGAGTCTCTGTTGGTGTTTTTTCTTCTTTATCTTTTGCTCTCCTTTGCTCTCCTTTGCTCTCCTTTGCTCTCCTTTGCTCTCCTTTGCTCTCCTTTGCATTTTTTTCCTTCCCCTAACCAGTTTCTGAGAAACGTGCAGTGCAGGAATGCTGCCTCATGGGCAGTGCAGTGGTGTATTGTCAGACTTTCAAAGGTGATCTAGTGTTGACTGGGTGGCTCTTGTGAGTTATGGCAAAGTCCTTTACTGCTGGATCCACAGGGGATCCTGGAGTATTGGTGGCTTTATTGAGTACCTTTGTTGTGTCTGCTAGTGTATTATTAAAATCCAATTACTTCATATGTTGCAGTCACCTTTCTAGCTTTTCTGCAGAGGTACAGGAAATACCATTTGATGTCCTCATGTCCTTTTCAGGTGAAGGTTGTGAATGAGGAGCAATATCGAAAAGCATTTGAGGAAATAGTGCGCTCCCTGGATAAGATGGAGAATGCGAACATCCCCTCAGTGACCCTTTCCCGGAGAGAGGTGGGATGTGTGAATGGGACGCAAATCCCTGGAGACGTGAAGCAAGCTTGGACCCTAGAAATGCACTCTGGCTGTGGAAGTACATCAGATAGCTGCCGGGGTTGGGTTCCAAAGTGCAGTACAGTGACTTTCCACAGGGCTCTATTTACAATCCTTGGCTTTGTTTCTTTTTAGACACAGGCAAATTTCATTCAAGGTGCCAGACTAAAGTTTACAAACTTGTTTTTCTCTGAAGCAGGGAGTGAGATACTGAAAGAGGAGTCTGCTTCCTACTTTTACTTGCTTTTAGAAACATAAAATGTAAAATAGTGAGGGATTTGGAGAAGGTCACAAAACTGGCATTTACATTTTGTGTTGGGAACTAGAAAAGAGAAGCAGCTGGGACCCTTTGAGTGTAGAGCTCTCTTTCCCAAGTTATGTGAGGGGAGTATTTGTTCTGCAGGCCTCTCTGGTGTAAATAGATTGAGTCTGCAGAGTAACCAAATGTAATCCCATTTAATCCTGGAAGAACTGGGGAGGAGGAGAATGGGAGGAGGAGAGTTACTCTGGATATTTTGCCGCTTACTGATTAAACTCTGGGATATGAGAAATTGCTGGTGGCGCTTGGCCAAGTGTGACTGGCTGCCGTGGTTGACTTTGACATTTGTTTCTAGTTTCATTTTGCAGATGTTAAATATATGCAGCTGCAGGTCCAGAAGTTCACAATTCGCAATGGACAAGTGCCTTGCCAGTTTGAATTCATCAGCAAGCCAGACGAAGAGACTTACTGCAAGCAGTGGCTGATTGCTAATCCCAGTAAGGGCTTTCTGCTCTCAGGTGAGGTTCTCATTGTTCACTGTGTTATTGGGTTAATAATGTCACCTTAGTGAGCTTAGGTTCTCCTGCTATTTTGAGAATGTTTTTCTTGTTTGCTGCTCTTTTTTTTTTAATTTTATTTTATTGAGCACATTTGTTTTATTTCTTACCATCTTCCTGCAGATTCTGAGGTCACAATTGAGTTGGAATTGTTTGTTAATAAATCAACAGCTACCCACTTAAACTCTGGAGAAGATAAACTTGAAGATATCTTGGTCTTGCATCTTGACAGGGGGAAGGATTATTTTATATCTGTAACTGGAAACTACTTGCCTAGTTGCTTTGGGTCTCCCATTCATACACTGTGTTACATGAGGGAACCTATCCAGGACATGTCAGCAGAGTCTATTCGGGAACTCGTGAGTTAAAGATAGAACTTATCTTCTGAATCCACAAGAACCCTTAAAACCTGATGATTAAATCCTGCTTATTACTTAAAGAGCCTCCTTCCTCCTCCCTGCTCTGTAATCTGGGAATGCTGATACAGCTTGTGTTCTCCAGTGCGCCTTCTTCAGACCTTGCTTTAATGCTTCACACGGATGAATCAACCCATATCATATAGGGCACTGAAAGTAAGATATTGTTTGCTCTGCCTGCACATCCAAAAAAAAAAAAAAAAATCAAGGTGTGCGACTTCTAAACATAACTGTTGGCCATCAAGCCCATGGCCTTACCCCTCCGAGTGGAGATGTGTGTTCGTGAGGCATGATGTAACATTTAGCTTGATCTGAATGTATGTGGTGCATCCTTATGAGAACAGCTTGTTCTTTCTGCTTGGGCCTATGATAGGAGCATGCCTGTCATTCCGGTCTTGTATGAAGACTGGTGAGTGAAGCTGCTGTTTCCTAACCAGTCTTAACTCTTGGCTGTCAGTTTTGTGAAGCAGAATTGAATAAGAAGTTGGCCAGCTCCTTTTTCCTATCCCCTGCCTCTCTTTAGACCTTGATGCCCCTACAAATGTTTGACGTCGCCCAAGCTGAAAAGCCTCTGGACATTCCAAAAGAACTGTGGATGATGGTGGATCACTTATACCGAAACGCTTCCCACCAGGTTGGTAGTGGTTGTACCTCAATCACAGTGTAATTTTTTTAGTATTTAGTCTGGTTTGGAAGAGGATGGTGGGAAGGGTAATAATCTCTGCTAACTGTGGATGTTTGGCCAATGGTAAAGGCAGGTGGAGGGTGCGCGGGTGGCCCTGGCTTCACTGTGATTTAGAGCAGCATCAGCAGCTGTTCTTTGGTTTTGTTCTCTACTGTAGAGCCCGAACTCGGAATTGCTTAAGGTGAAATTACTTATCTGTAACTCCTAATCTGTAGAGATTTTTCAGGACAGTGTATATGTTATTTGGGTAAAAGCAGCACTGTCATTCTATCTTGCATTTTTCTTGAGATTGCTTCATTATTTTCTTCTTTGCAGGAGGACCTGTTTCAGCAGCCAGGCCTCAGATCTGAATTTGAGCAAATCCGAGACTGTTTGGACAAGGGCATGCATGATACCCTCTGTATCCTTTGCAGATTGATGTCCAGTGAGGCTCACTGTGCCCTACCGAATATCTAAGCTGAAAAAGGCTTTTTGCAGTCATCTTTGCACCATTATGTATTTTTTTGTTTCGTTTCTAAATCACCATCTCTCCTCTCTTGGTAACTGAGCTGTGTGGTCATTTAATACTAGCTGCAAGGAGTACAGTGCTTTGGATGTACCTTTGTGCATCCACGAATGATTGCTGATGAGTGACAAGTGCCCAACTGCAAACAAAACCAGTATTTACTATGTGGAGTTGAGCACTTTAGCTTAACAATTGAACTGGTAACTTGAACAACTTAAAGGAGGCAATCTTGCAGGCCTGAGCAAAGTGAGATCCTACCAAAACGGAGGATGCCGTGCTTGCCTCTTCCTTAACCGTCTGTGTCAGTTGGCAACAACCATTCCGTAGCAGAAGCCCTGCTGCTCTTCCTCGAGAGCCTGCCAGAGCCCATCATATGCTACAAGTTCTACAGCAGCTGCCTGGAGTGCTCCAACAGCTACTCGCTGAGCAGCCAGGTAACAGAGACTCCCCGGGCAGGGTCCTTTCTGTAATCCCCAAACCAAAACACAGGGTTTGGTCTCAGGAACTTAATCATTTGATACTAGAAAGAACCTATAACTGGTGCTTCTAGGTCGTTAAGAGACATTGGTATTTTCAGACCGGTTGATAGCAGTTAAAGCTGCTAACCATTGCTGCTTCTTCAAAGCATATTCTTTTTTTTTTTTTCTCTAAGATTATCTCCAAATTGCCCAAGTGCCATAAAAATGTGTTTGAGTATCTGATGGCATTTCTTCGGGAACTACTGAAAAACTCACGCAAAAACCATTTGGACGTGAATATTCTTGGTAAGGCAAGCTAAAACTCTCGTGGTCATTGGGCTCTAAAGTTTGAATAAACATGTTTCTCCGGTGTGATTGCAGTCGGGGCCTTTACTGCTTTGAAGAACTTGGTGAGCAAGCAATCCCTTAAAAAGAATAATAAAGGGATAGAAAGATGCTCTTGCAAAATTGTCCTTAAAGTGGCCTGACCCCCCAAAAAATATATAATTAAAAAATAAAAAAATATAAAATATACATATATTTACATATGTGTGTATATATGTACATATAAATAGAGATATATTTTTATGTATACTGCCACAAAAAAGGCTCCTGTGGCCAGGCCAGGCCTCCCCTTTGTGGGGTGCGGGGCTGGGGGGGCTGCCCCCTGTACCCCGCTCCTGACGGGCTCCCGTTGTTTGTGTTTTCCCCACAGCTAGCGTGTTTGGCGGCCTGTTGCTGCGGCCTCCTCCCGGCCACCCCAAGCCTGATGTCGCCGCGAAGAGGAGAGCTCAGCAGTTTATCCAGCAGTTCCTCCTGGACGAGAACGGCTCGCCCTGACCTTCAGCCCCCGCCCGCTCTGCTCTTTAGCTGTTGCGTTGCTGTAAAAATACTTTTGTACAGGATCTTGGCGCTTTTTTGGGGGGATTTCGCAGTGTTTTATACGAGGGGTCGCTATTAAAGGCAGCTTGGACCGCTGCTGTCGCCTGTCGCTCTCCCTCTCCACAAGATTGGGCGGGGGGGGGGGAGCGGGTGGGCGGGGGCGCAGCCCTCCCCTCGCGAGAGGCCCCGCCCCCTGGCAGTCACGGCGCATGCGCGGCGCCGCCTTCCCGCCCGGGGCGCGGCCGTCCCGCCGGGCCGCGCGCGGCCGGAAGCGGAAGTGAGTGTGCTGGTAATCATGGTGCCGCTGGGGCGGGGAAGGAGGTGCCGCCGCTGCCGGGAGCTCGGTGAGCGCGGCGGGGCCGGGGCCGGGGCTGGGGTCGGGGTTCGGGCCGCGCAGGGG
>NW_020455566.1:1968305-1983819 GCF_003342845.1 Nothoprocta perdicaria
CCCCGCCGCGCCGTCCCCGCCGCTGATCCCGCCGCGCTCCCTGTGTTGCAGATGGGCTGAGCGCGCGCGGCGCCGCGGCCTCGCACTGAGCGGCGGCGAGATGGGCGAGACCAGCCCCGAGGGCAGCGCCGCCTACTACGAGGCGGAGGAGGATGAGCTGGGCCGCGGCGGCGGCGGCCTGCTGCGCTTCGGCGACAGCAACGGGCTGCTGCCGCCCGCCGCCGGCACGGTCTACGACAGGACCACCGTGCTCATCGAGCAGGACCACGGCCCGCTGGAGGACGACGAGGAGGAAGGGCAGTGCGGGGAGCACCTGCCCTTCCTGCCCGAGGGCCACGAGGAAGGGTTCCCCTTAATAGCGGACCATGAAGGAATGTCCCAGGGTTACGTGCAACACATCATTTCTCCGGATCAGATTCACCTAACGATAAATCCTGGTTCCACTCCTATGCCAAGAAATATCGAAGGCGCTACACTCACTTTACAGTCTGAATGCCCGGAAACCAAGCTTAAAGAAGTAAGTAGATACATTTAATTCTGAGGTTTTATGCCCGGTACGGAATCTTTTGCCTAATCACCTTAAGTACTTTGAATCTTTATTCTTGTGAAGTGTTTTCTGGTTTTAAAGGCTAGTGTGTTGTTAATTTTCCGGAATTACTCCACAAAATATGTGTATTGCTAGGATATTCTTGCTAGTAGCTTTAGCTGACCTAAAGCGAGAACTAGGTGCCAACATTAATATCTGGTTTTGGTGTGGGGAAATCACCCCTGTTACTTTTTGACCACGGGTGTAGCAACTCTGAGGGAATTTATATACTTTTTAGCAAGCATTGGGTATGAGGAGGAAGAGGAAGGCTTAGGAAGGATGTGCTCTGTTTGGTGAGCTTCATGCTAGCCTGTCAAGTCGTGAGTCTAAGCACACATGTTCATACATGTTCTCATACTAACAACATGATCCTTTACCTACTTAAGAGACCCTGGGTAACTAGTGTATATAGAAGAGGAGAAATAGAGGGTATAATAAATATAGCGCAGGAAGAAATGGATTTAGTATCTCACAACGAGTTTTTTAGAGTATCTATAGCTGTTATGGTGGAGGGTAGAGTACATCCTCCTTCCCTCTTCCAGAAGAGGACTTTGTTTTTGACAGTAAGGCTCTTGGACTGTTGTTGAATAAACCCTCTTGTGAT
This sequence comes from Nothoprocta perdicaria, assembly GCF_003342845.1. Taxonomy (NCBI): domain Eukaryota; kingdom Metazoa; phylum Chordata; class Aves; order Tinamiformes; family Tinamidae; genus Nothoprocta; species Nothoprocta perdicaria. Next base: position 1,969,496 of record NW_020455566.1, read on the forward strand.
TTCTTAAAAGTATTTCTGCGTCTTACTGTGACAGACATATCTGTATACACTTATTAACAATTCTGCAGGTTAGTGTTGCTTCCAATGTGTTGTGCAAATGGAGGAAAAGGATATATAAAGCGACAGGAGTTGAATCTAGTACTGGCCAAGATGAAAGCTGCTGCTGGTGACTTGTGCTGCAAATCAAAGCACGCAGTGAAATATCTCTGGGTGTCTTGTGTCTAGTACTCCGTGTATAGGGAAATGGTGGTCATGTGTATGACCCAACTGGTAGCCTTGGGGGCTGCTCAACTGACTATTTGAAAATCAAAACCTGAGGGTTTGTAGCTTTATTTGCTTCTTGCACCACTGATGAGATCTTCAACTGTTCCAACAAATGTTAACATTAAAAAAGTGTTCCACGTATCTTAAACTGTCTGTCTTTTTATGTCATGGTCATACACGAATGGGAGAGGATTCTTGGGCAAGAAATAGATGTGCTTTAAAGTTCACTTACAGGTTTCAGTGCTTGTATCAAAGACTCGTTATTTCTTTTATTTATACCGTATTATACAAAGCATTAATCATATTACTTATGCTTTGGAAGGATTACAAAAGTACTTGTTCCTTAACTAGCACACCAAGCTTGGTGTGTTTTCTGGTATTGATAACTTCTGTTTATGACTTTCATACAGCTTCTAATTACTCTGACTCTAGCATCACTTCCAATAAAGTGATTTAAGTCTTAACCTGACAGTAGATCACGGATCCCCTTGTCATTCTATTCTCAGTTCCCATGCTGTAACAGTAAAAATTACTGACTTTTTTTTTGTCTGATGGTTGTGTAAAGCAAAAAGAGAAGAATGTGTATTGAGTCATAGAGTGGGAGCAGTTTCTGCTTCTTCAGAGTGTCTAGAAACCATAAATGTCCCTTAGTTAAGTACAGGTTCACGCAGTCCTGATACCAGCCAACAGTTGCACATCTGTTTGTTTTCAAAAATAGTCTGTAGCCTTTTCTAAGCAGCAGCCCTGAATGCTGTGGGGCAGGTGGTTGTACCTTGGAGAAGTAGGAAGGTTGCTGACGTGTGTCCTGACCCCTTGTTTTCTTGAGTAGCTACTAGAACACAAGTTCTTCCCGCTCAGTTGTGACTTTGCACCATCTTCCCAAACATTTCTGGATCAGCATCTTTTGAATCGCTCTGCTAGTTCGTGCTGTCAGCCATCCAGCACTCTCCTGGGCTCTGTAATCATTTTTAGATCTTAAGGCTTCCCAGCTGAGGCAGTTAAATGCAAGCTGTCTGTCTAATAATTAATGTTGGAGATAAATTTATTCAACCATATCAGATGGCTTATTCCTTATACCTCACAGGAGAGAACAAGATTTAATTAAGCATTATGACTTGCACACTGGAAGCTTCTTACACGATTTCTTTCGCCTGTTGCAGGAGGTGGAAGGTTATCAAATCTAACTCAGTATCAAACAGTTTTCCGATGATCTGGATTGCTGCCTGAGAAATCTGTAACACTTATCTTTTAACCTAACGCACCTTGCTCTATTCATTGCACTTAACAGGCTGTGCAAAGTGAACACAGAAGGGAAGAGCGAAGCACATAACAGCTGTTTTTGAAATAAAACTGAATTGTAAATGGACTAGTGGTTAGACTGCAGGAGAGCTCGAAAGCTGCAGTGCACGTTCAGGGTGCCTGTAGGAAATCAGCACTTAGGTCACCGCTTTTCAGGGTCAGATTGGGAACGTACGTGTTTTTGTTCAGATACATTAGCACCGCTACAAGGGTGAAGTGAAACGCATGTGCTAAAGATGGGGAAAGTGGTTGTGCTACGTAGCCTTTTAAAGTCCCTTTCAACTCTGCTTTGTCAGATTGCCAATTAGGTGCATGCATTTTGAGTTGTTTTGCCAGTTAGGTGCATGTATTTTGAGTTGTTTTCCTTTTTCTCTCTTCTTCTGTTAGATTCCCATCCTTTTATAAGGTAAGCCAGGTAGCTGTCTACTTTCCCAAGGGTGCCTTCTTCCTTACATAGTGTAGAAGAACCGCTGAGTAGTCTGGTAATTCATTATTAATTTTTAATGCCTATGGCATCGCAGTCTGTCACGTTGGCTTTGATGTGTAACTGGTGTTCATCCATGTCTAATAATGCTTACAAGACTTTCAGTATGATAGATTTTTTTCTCCTAGGTTAAGAGATACCAGTGCACCTTTGAGGGCTGCCCACGCACATATAGCACTGCTGGAAACCTGCGCACTCACCAAAAGACACATCGTGGGGAATACACTTTTGTTTGCAATCAAGAAGGTTGTGGCAAAGCCTTTCTTACCTCCTATAGTCTGAAAATCCACGTTCGTGTGCACACTAAGGAAAAGCCCTTTGAATGTGATGTGCAGGGCTGTGAAAAGGCATTCAATACACTGTACAGGTAGGAATTCTCTTGGTATCTCCCCTGGTAACGTGGCTGTTCTTCACACTACATTCTTGTTTGCATCTGGGTACAAATATTATGCTTTCTCTGGACACAGATTTATATTATGATAGTATTGAAGATGGTGGATGAGCACCAGAAATTTTTAGATTTGTTTTTGTGAGGACTTTGGAAGTGATACTATTCAAGTTCATAAGAATATGTTAAACCTTGTACTCAGAATATGTTAAACCGTTGTTCCTGCCCTGCAAGTTTGAATGAGTGGTTTGCTTGTCCTAGCTGTTGGCTGTCTTTGGCTACAAGTGGTGAGAGGGTGGTTTTTGCCATGCTTTTTAGGTTGAAAGCACATCAGAGGCTTCACACGGGGAAAACATTTAACTGTGAATCGGAGGGCTGCAGTAAATACTTCACAACGCACAGTGACTTGAGGAAGCACATTCGAACACACACAGGAGAAAAGCCATTTCGGTGAGTCGTCAGATGGCAATTTTTATTTCTGTGGGTCATTCTGTAATGAAACACCTGTGCTAAAAGACAATAACTACTCTCCTTAGTGAAAAGCACTCCTCACGGGCAGAAAAGGGGGCTGATGGGGGCTAGCATTTGAGCTAGCATTTGACCATGCTTGTTGCTCTTGGGTGATACTTCATTACCCCAGGCCTGCATTTCTTCCTCCGAAGGCTCTAGGAAAGCACAATATAGGGTTGTAATTAATGCATCAGCAAAGTTTGATGCTGATCCTTCTCTGATGCTTCCTTCAGGTGTGAGCATGACGGCTGTGGAAAGGCTTTTGCTGCAAGCCATCACCTTAAAACACATGTTAGGACACATACTGGTAAGTCCCAGGGGATTTTTTTTCTTCAATTGAGCCTGTTCAGTTTATACTAACTTATATGTAAGTGTATATATGAATAGTTACAGAAAAAGTAACCTAGGAAGGATATTTTAGAGGTTTTAGCACTGTGGCTTTTTATCTTGTGATAGAAAGTGATGCAGTACATTCAAGACTGTTAGATATGGCTACTCAAAAAGCTGCAAGGCAACATGTCAACTGTTAGACATTTCTCCAGGGCAAGAAGAGCTACAATATGCTTAACTGTGTTGAATTTTTACTTTTTTTATGGTAATAAGAGTTGTGTTGGGGGAAAAAGCAATCTTTGTTTGCATTGAGTGTCCTCCTTGTCTTGTATGTTTTAAGGTGTGTGTACCTTGTAAAGTTCCTGAGTCTGTTCTTTGGATTTTGTGCTCTGTCTAGGGGAGAAACCCTTCTTCTGTCCCAGTAATGGCTGTGAGAAGACTTTCAGTACGCAGTACAGTCTCAAGAGTCACATGAAAGGTCATGAGAAAGGACATGCCTATAATGCACTTCCCAATAACAATGTATCTGAGGTTAGTAGCTCTTCTTCCTAATGCTTCTTTGTCATATGAGGATACAACCCGACTCTAGTACAGCTTAGAAATGATTTGGTTTGTAACTGTTCCAGTTCTTTGGGAATTCGACTTCCAGCATGATACTTAAACATTGTTAAGCATTGTTTTGATCACATTAAAATTACTGTTTGGACTCACTTGCTCAGGTAGTGTTTGAAAGTTGTAGATTCATTTTTCAGATAATGAGATAGATGTTAAGAAACCATGATAGCTGCTAAATATCCTTTGTTAAATAATATTGTTCCACTGATTTTAGAATTGAAGTTTGTTCTATGTAGGTTTTAAAAATGTATTTAGACAGAATAGCTTAGCTTACATTGTATGGCCAGTGGTATTGCTCTTTAAAAAGTTATTTTATATATATATTTATATGTATAAACTTCATTTCTTTTTCTTTTTTTCACAGGATACAAGCCAGTCGCTTTGTCTGAGTGACCTAAGCCTCATATCCAGAGATTCAGAATTGCGGGAGAACTCTAATCCAGTAAGTTTATCCTAATTACCTCGCCTGTCATTTGGGCTCTATTTTTTGTCTAACTGTGCTTATCCTGTCCATGAAAACACAGAAAATTAGATCTGTGTGACTAGTTGCTGCTTTTTCCCTTCTGCCCTCCAGCATTCTCTCTTCATTTGGTGGTAGAGAAGACATAGCATTGGAGGGGTTTAGATGTCCTGAACACTATTTTTTTCCTTGCATGTTCAACAGGCTGCAGGACTATCTCTTGACAAATATTTTTTTTCTTATACACCCAGCTGAGTACTTGATGCTTGAATTTTCTGGTCTGCCAATGTGCCATATTATTACTGTCTTTTTTTTTTTTTTTTTTTGAATGTTTGAACAATACTTGTGGTTTGCACTCTTAATAGCAGCGTGCACAACTTTAACTTTCTGTATGGCCCGTGCTCGTTTAGCTTGTATTAGGTAGAGGCCAGTGTTACTCTAAATAGTTCTGTCATTCTAATGTTTGAGGTCACAATGACCTGTTTTTGAGTGAATGCTAGGGATAAATTATATATATTACATTATTCTGCAGCATAGGCATATACCTCTTTTTATGTAAAATCACGAGGAAGTCAGAGATGGCGCCTGTGAGCAGTCCGGAGTTGTCAGATCAGAACTAGCTGAGCAGTAGGTGCAGCGGGTGGTAACCAGCTGTTTTTGTGCTTGGCTGGGGAGCTTGCACATGTTCAGACTGAGCGGGGCAAGCTTGTCTTGTGTCATGTTATATAGAATAAATTGATAGGCAGCACAGCCGTTTAATTAGACTATTAGAGATTAGCCTCCAGGAGTTACTTAATGAGATTGCTTCTTTCTGCAAGTACAGCTACAAATAAACTTGTAAGTACTTGAAGTGCTGCTTGAGAAAATAATTGCACTTTGTTGGCATTTTTAGTGCAGAGCTTTGAGCTTTGGCTTTTTGTTGAAAATCACTCCAAAGTCTTAAAGTAGTTTAACAGAGTGAAAAGGGAGGGGGGACTTTTTCTCCAAAATATGCAGTGTTTTAAAACTATTCCTAAGGATCTGCAGCTGATTTTTATCATTAAAATATTCTTGCTTATTGCTAACTTAAATTTTGCAGGGAGGAAAATTATGCTGTGGCCTTGCTTAGTGCTTCGGGGTGGAGGCAGCGTCTAGAGCTTTTTGACAAATTCTGTTCCTAGAGCAGTGTGGGTGTCCGTAGTGCATAGTGCGGGATGTAATCTAAGCAGAGCTGCTTTGTTACTGCTCCAGAAATAGTTTTACAAATGATCAAGCCCAAATTAACATATGTTTTTGTTTCTAACGAAGAATTGCAAGAAAGAAGGGTTGAACAAAACACAGCTGTAGAAGACTCTTCTACTTTAAAAAGCCATGTTTGTTTTTGTAAGATTTTGCTGTGTTGGTTAATTTTATAATAGAGATTACTCTTGTTTTTTACTATCTAAGAATTTATGGTGATGCATAAAATATGTTGCCCTTCCAGAAAGTAGCTGGTGAATGGGACAGATCTTTCAGATATTGGTGTGCTACCTGCCTGGGATCTGTGCAAAGGTTGTGGAGACCTGAGACAGTGTTATCTGATCCTATCCTATTTCTTCTCTCTCCCCCAGAAACATGGACAAGACCTTAGCACAATCTCACCAGCAAGCATCTTTGAGTCTGTCTTTCAGGGGCCAGGTCATGCTACAAAGCAGGAAGACTCACAGCAGACAGGTACAAATTGTATCTTATTATCCTAATTGGTGCTACTGTATCAGGAAAACGTTTAGGCAGTTCCTTGCCTCCCTCTCTTTGCGTTTGCTTAATTCAGCATCTCAGAATGAAGATTGCTGCCGTGTCTTAGCCTGTGTAGCAGACGCTCAGCTCTGCTGAGCTTGTTGTATTCACAAGGTACCACCTGCACCCTGGAAGTGACCCTGTGTTCACAGCGCGCTGTCTTACTCGTGCCAACGCCGACGCTCTTGGTCCTCCTGTCTAGCTGTTGCTTTTTAACTTCCTCTCTTGACATAACTACGTGAATTGTATGAGCTGTGTGAAGTGATTGAAAGGTTTCATAGACTTAAAGGGACTCAGGAGCTTGTGTGCAGTATTCAGCATTACCAGTTTCCACAATTTGGACCTACTTTTAGATTTTGCTTGTCTAGCCTTATGTGTTTTTAGCACTAGTTTGAAGATGCAAAAATGGTAATGCTTTACTTGGCAGGGATCTGCCAACTAGCTAGGTTTTTAATGAGACCTTAGGAGTGATGTATTTATACATATCTTTTTCCTTGTTTTGTCAGCTGCCTTCATTGAAGGCTATAATGGTGATGCAGACTCAGTCACTGCTGTTCCGCCTCCTGCAGGAGATTCAGCATCTCTGTCCCTTCCACTTGTACTGCAGCTTGGCATCTCTGAGCCGTCGCCCTCAGCACTACAAGCCTCAGCAGCCCCCGCTGCTCCCTCCTCCATAGGAACCAGCTCGCAACAAGCTGCGTTTGGCAATTCTGCAACTGTTTTACAATCTCCCAAAGTGCCTGTTCCTCACAGCACACAGTTTGCAGCCGGTCACCCCGACTTTCTGCAGCACACTCGGACACCGCCGCAGCCCCTGGTCCAAGGGCTTTCAGTGGTTGCAGGGACGCCTGCCCCAACAGCATTAAGTGCCCCTGAGCCCCTGCCAGCTGTAGTTCAGACTGTGCCTGTTGGTGCGAACTCTCTGCTGACCAGTAATCCAACTATAACAATTACTCCTTCTCAGAGCACCGCTATCCTGCAGTCCAGCATTGTCATGGGAGAGCAAAACTTGCAATGGATTTTAAATGGTGCCACTGGCTCTCCACAAAGCCAAGAACAAATGGTTAGTATATCTAGCCCTGCTGGGAAGCAGCTGAGACCATCCCTGTTCCTCCTGGAATCTAAAGGCTTTGCTCTTGGAAAGAAGGATCAGACCTGGAGGTGTAAGAGAGAAACCAGTGTGTGTCTGCTTCAGGATTATATAGTGCTTAGCACAGAAATCTGTGTAAGCAAGTCAAAATGCAGCCCATAGAAGATAAAGAAATCCAGAGTGCAGCAAAATCTTGGTTTTTTCTTTCCCCCAGTGACAAACTTTTCATAGCAGGTGCCACTTTGGTTTGTTCAGGACACTGCACCATATGGCCTGATTATAAATATATATATATATATTTTAAATCATTTTTACAAGTAGAAACACAAAAATATCTGTAAAGTTTCAGTGTTTGGACATTCTGTAATCTCTGTCTCTTCCTAATTTAACCTTGTTGCCTTGTAAATAGAAGTAGCCTGATACAGATAATGGAAGGTTTCCTGAGAAGACAGGATATGCCTGCTTCTCCAGTGAAGGGGAATAGAGGAGACCTAAGGTGTTTTATCTCTCAGCTTGCTTCCCTTAGGTTTTCTCACTTGTAAATGGCCGAGAAGGAATGGCTGGAGGTGCGAACAGCATGAGCAAGAAAAACAGTTTATTATTTTTAATTAAGTCAGACAATTTACAGACACAAGCTGTTTTAACAAGGCTACAGGAGAGGGAGATCACTCACCATCTTCTAGGACTGCTGAAAGAGTAGTCTTAGTTTGGAGGTAGCCAGAACATAAGATAGTCCAGAACCAAAACAAATGCTGCAGTTTTCTCTTAGTTTTCCCGTCTGCTGTTTTTGCAGCGTGTGTGTGTTTAACTTTCTGTTGCTTACAACTGTTTAGAATTTGAGTAGAGATTTGATTTGAATTGACTCACATGGATTTTTTTTCTTTTTTTCTCGTTTTCTTTTCTTTTTTAAAGCCACAAGTTCCAAAAGTAGTAGAAAAGGTTTTTTTTACCACTGCGTTACCAGTAACTGGCAACACAGGTAAGCATGTTTGATACTCAGCTGTTTCCCACTCTTGTTGTTTGCAGCGCTGATAGCTTGAACAGGGTTTGTGTTGTGTAATTGTTGGAGGAAATGTTGAAGAAACGTGTAGGTGTTTTTTAGTATTCCTGAGATTGTGCCCTATAGTAGTTTTTCCCTTTTTAATATAACCAAGTTCACAAGTTAGACCCAGTATTTGTAAAAATCAGTATTTTATAAAAATGGTTCTTTAGTGGAATGTATATGTAAGATTAGAAGGCAGAGTTAAAGGATATAATTTGTCATTTGCATCTTGACTTAAAAGAATGAGACTGCTATTAAACTTACATTTTAATCAGCGATTTAATAACAGTTTTTTGTAAGCAGTATTGGGGAGAATCATCTAAATGTACAGCTGTAGAAATTCTGTTCCGTAACGAACTTCCTACATAGAAGAACATATAGCAAATAAAAATTAATTGTAGCCAAAGGAGGACACCGAAGTGTAAGACTTAAACTGTTAAAAGGAAAAAAGACCTGATAAGAAAAGCAGCACAGTAAGAGCGAGAAGTTATGAAAGCAGAGCAGAGAAAATGAACAGGAAAATGTAAATGAGAAGTGTATATGTTATGCTTAAAATAATGTATGATCTCTGCTGCAAGGCGCATACAATCTGCTATAACAAATATGATTTGTCTTTCCCTGATATGAAGTTATGGATTCTTATGTGTTTTGTCTTTGTTTCCCCTCTAGGAACTCCCGTTCAACAAATCGGTCTCAGTGTTCCTGTCATCATTATAAAGCAGGAGGAGGCCTGCCAGTGCCAGTGTGCCTGCCGCGACTCTGCCAAGGACAAAGCCACCAGTAAGAAGGAATGTTCCTCACCTGAGCAAACAGCTCCTCAGCTGCAGCCTCAGACCTTTCCTTCCTCCTCCCGTTCTCCTTCATGTGGGCAGAGCAGTCAGATAGTTAACCCTTCAGACTCGCAGACTGAAACATTAAGTGCCATGGATGTATCAGACTTCCTGTCCCTCCAAAGCCCTGAAACTCCCCCTAATATAATTCCTATTGAAGCACTACTGCAGGGTGAGGAAGAAATTGGTTTGAATAGCAACTTCTCTAAATGAAGATGTTCCAGATTGTCCTTTGCACCGGGCGGGTAGAGCCCTCCTCCTTAGAAGCAGAAACTGAAGGATTTCTTCTGTTTGTTTGTTTTTTCCTTCCAATTGGGAAGTTTTGTGGCTTATTTCTGCTTCTCTGATGTCATCTTAGTCACATCCCAGGTACACCCATCTTTGAATCTATCTTTAAAAAAAAAAAAAGGCAAAAAAAAAAAAAAAAAAAAGCTAAGTTATATATGAACTGTTTTGGCTGCACTGTCTGTCACTTTTGCTTGTCATATGTGAACACAGAAGTTAAGGTTACTCATGTGCAAACAGATTTTAAAGAGAAAAAGGGGGGTTAGTTTGTCTCCAATTGCACATCACTTATGTTTGGGATTAAGGTACTGGCAGTGTGTGGGTCTTTGTTACAGCTCCTTAGGTCTATAATTTTCTTATGTCTCTTATGTGTGATATTAACCGTGCAGTATAAGGGGAGCCCAGGAGAGGAGTTTGCTGTAGCAGAAGATGGTCTTACACTCAAAAATGTTCTGACTTCGGCTTCGCTGTCGAGCGTGGTCCTCCTGTCCCTGCGAGGTGGTGCCTGGGTGTACTAACACTATTGCTAAAGCCAACAGAAGCTCTTGGGGAGTTTGCTGTGGTGGAGCACGGAACACTTGTGCTCCTCGTAGATCTGCTCATTTACTTTCATTAGGACTTTCAAAGAGTGGTGGCAGACACTGCTTCACAGTACAGAAACACAGTGGGAGCCCCTGCTCGTGCAGGCTGCAGAGTCTGTTTTCTTGGCCTCTCAAGCACCCGGCGAGCTCCCCACGTAGTCAGCTCGGTGCCTGCTGCTCTTTTGACTCATTTGGCTCTGTTCAGAAAGAAGTCATCCTCTTTTTTTAAAAAACAAAAAAACAAATCCCGACTGTTTAATCAGGAGCATGGTGCCTTTGCTGGTTACTCTCATCTTTTGTCAAGAGTTCTAGGAACCCTTTAGGAACGATTCAACACGCATTTAGTTTGCATTTAGCGAATTGATCCTTTAGCTGTCTGGGAACGCTTCCTCTTTTCTGTTAAGCTCTTTAGTTTCTGCCTGAATCTGCCTCCAACCTACTGCAATGCCAGCTTTTTGTGCATGGGGCTATTTCTTGACTAAAAGATGTTACACGACATAGTAGTTTTTCATATCAAACTGAAAGTCTATATTCTAACCTACTCAGGGTAAATAAAACACCCCCCCCTCCACCAAAAAGCCTGTAATGTTGCAATAAATGCAGTCTCATTCTAAATGGCTTATTTATGCTGCATTATTTTAAAAGATGTAATTTTATAGTGTTTTATCCATCTGTCTGGCTTGGGCTGTCAGCCTTTTTGTGTTAAAGGATATTAAATAGTCTTTATTGAGTTTACAGTGTTGTCATTAGCGAGATGCAAAGACGACGGCTGTAAGGCAGTTTGTGCTGTGCCTCTACCCACTAACTGTAGGAGGACAGACACCGGGAGGACGGCGGTCGCCCTGCCTTCTGTTCGGGTCTGCTCGGAGCTGCTCCCTGCTCTGTGGGGTAGGAATCCTGCGCGTGCACCTGAGCACTGGTAGGCTTTAAACTCTCTCGTTTAAAGCCTGCCTGCCCACACTGCTGTCCCAGGCCAGGCTGGGGCTTAAGCCGGCTCTCTATTCCCTTGCAAGTAACTGCTGCGAAAACGGGTGGAAATGGGCAGAAGGGACCTGTTTTTTTCACCTCGCTGACAACTTGCTGCCTCTTGTTAAATGTGGAAGGGCAAAAGTGTGTCCCTAGGGTGAGTGTGAGGCAGGAGGGGCCACGTAAAGGGTGCACCTGGGTGGCCAGTCACCCTACGACAGGGCAGCCTGTTAGGCTTGCATCCACGTAATGGGGATTAACGAAGCATTTTGTGGTTTGCTCTTGTAATGGCAGTTCCCGAGCGGTGGTTGCTGGGGCTTTTGCTTCGCTCTGGTTTGCTCAGCACTGGTTGGTGAGGTGTGTGTTTGGTGTGGGAAAGGGGCCGCTGCTCGTGGCCTGGCCTCCCAACGGCCGCAAGGGCCCCTGTGCTCCCGAGTGAATTGAGCCCACCTGGAACGTGCTTGTGCTCGGCCGAGGGCATCCTCAGAAGCCCCCTTAGGATAGAGGTGAGCAGAGGGAATGAGCAAAAGCTTTGAGGTGAGAGACCTGCTTGGCGCGGAGGTGCCGACCGCAGGGAGATGCTGCGCGGGTGGGCGCCGGCGCTCGACCTCGCTGCTGTTTTCCCCATTGTGTGCTAGGAAAAGCCGAGTATCCCGCGGATGCCCTGTGTCCCTGGCTTTGCAGGGAGCCTCTGCCGCGCGGATTCGGTGCTGCGTGGATCTGCTGCGTCTCTCGGTGGCTGTTTGCATCGCCCCTGGCCCTGTGGGAGCAGAACTTGTGCTGCTGGGGTCGTCACCGCTGCGCTGCGATGGAGGGAGGGCTGCGAGCAGCTGCTGGGGAAGGGCAGCTACTGAAGTGCTGGGCTGGTGCAGCGCCAGGGAGCTCTCATCCATCCTCTGCACCCCGGCATTTAATGCATTGACAATAAACACGTAGAATGGAGCTAATTACCAACGTCAATAGCTCTAGTGGCTGAGCAGTGACCCCGCAGCCCCAGGCTGGAGAAGTCGCTTTTGTTGCTCGTACATGGGAGAGGGATGGAAAATCAGCCCTGTTTAAATGCTGGTACTGAATAATATAGAACAAAGTACGAATTGGGCACTTTGTGTAATGCTGCATGTGTCCAGAAAGACTAGTTTGCAGAACCTCATACTGGTATCTAAAATGCACTTTAGGTTATTTTATCTTTAACCCAATTGCTGCAATTTCTTTTGTATATACTTTCACAAAGTTTATTTTTGCTCTGAGGAAAAGTTAGCAGGGGTGTGCGAAGATGAGCACTTAACTTGGTGCAATACTTGTAGCTAAAGATCATTGTGGTCGGTCTGTCTGTGTCTAACTGAATATAAATATATGTATAGTAACTAGCTCAGTGACATTGTCCTACCCTGTCTGTACCCAGGAGAAATTATGCATCGTTAGCAAATGTCCAATCTATGCAAATACTCCGCTGAGAGCACTGTGCTTTAGCCGGCCTGTCTCTCTCGCTTTCTACGGAGCTGCTTGTCCCTCGCGATGGAAGCGGCTCCGGTGGCAGCGGCATTCCCACCTCCGCGTCCCTTCCCCGCGCGCGGAGCCTTGCGCCTCCCCTCCGTCCTGCCGAGCGCGTCTCCCTGCCCTCACCTGCCTTACCGCTCAGGCCACCCCACGGGCTGGTTTTGTGACTGCAGTGAGGGTGGTGAGCTGGTTACGGAGCTCCTCCCGCAGCGAGCGGAGCGGGCGATGGGAGCTGAAAGCCCTTCCTTAACGGGGGATATGAGGATGCAGCCGCTTTGTAGGGACCCCCGGGTGCCGCGTTGCAAGGGTCCCGGAACACTTTGCAAGGCCCCAGGAGCTGTGGCTGGAGAGTCCTGTGCACTTAGAGCTAGCTGGGCACAACTGTTGGGAGATGGTGGGGACTGCAAGGCAAAAAAACAGAGCATGACTTCAGTAAACCCTGCAACTTTGGGATTGCGTAGTTTTTAAGTGATAGCCTCTTTCCTCCCGAACGTATTTTGGAAACAACGTCAAGTTTTTTAGAACCGTTACCTGTAGTTAACCCTCATGGACAGGGCTGAACTTTGAAATTTTTTGCCTCTTGTCTTGAGAGCCCCCATACGTCCTAGAAGTTGGATGCTGTGTCTGCACTGAGAAATGCAAATTAAACTGGATATTTATATAATAGTGTACATAGTCGGAGTATGTGTGTTGCTGGAACTAGTTTAAAAATCCCACACCATGCTTTTCGTGGTGTGCAAGCTGGCCAAAATTTGGTTCGTTATGCAGTGTACACTTTCTCAAAAGCCGTTTCTACTTTTTTCTTACAAGGAATTTTTTTCATATGATCTTTTTCAGTGAAATCAAGGCTCTGTTTTGCAGAACCATAGTTACCATAGCTGGTATTTCTCGCTGTGTAGCTTTGTGTCCTTCCCGTCGCGTCCGAAGCCGAAGCCGGCGGCCCCGGGTCCCCCCGGTGCCACTCGGGCCTGGGGACAACAGAGGGCGGCCGCTCTTGGAGATGACAGAGGAAAAAAAACCAAGCCGTGGGTTTTCCAGAATGTGTGTGTGGGCTTAAAGGAGTTTATTTAACTATGAAACATGGGAACAAATGTGCTTACATTGAGCAATGTGAAGATGTTAGGTACAGATACAGTACTTCCAAAGGAAGAGCATCTCCAAACCCCAAACAAAAGAGTAAATATGAATTTGTATTTTTTTGAAGAATGTAAAATGTGAAATAATGGTGTTTGCTTAATTGCTCATTTTGTATGAAGTTAATATTGTACTTTGAAATATCTGCAAAGAAGTGGAAATTAACTTTTTTTTTTTTTTTGAATTAATTGAAAGCAATATTACTACTAATGGAATCCTAATTAAATGCTTATTTAAACATCGTGCGCTGCTGCTCCTTCCTCGGGGTCAGGGGGTGGGGAGGCAGGCGGGGCTGCCGCGGTCCTGGTGTCACTGGGACAGCAGCGCCGGGCCGGGGCCCCGCTGGGGAGGCGGGGGCGGCTCCGGCTGCGGGGCGGCCCCGGGCTCGGCCTGCGGGCTGCCCGGCCCGGCCCCACGCACCGGGCACTGCCCGTCCCGCCGCGCCGCGCCGCGCGGCCCCTGGCCACGCCCCCGCCTCTGGACCCGCCCCCTTTCCGCAGCGGCCCCGCCCCTTTTCAGCCACGCCCCCGCCTCTGGATCCGCCCCGTTTCCGCCACGCCCCCGCATCAGACCCCGCCCCGTTCAGCCACGCCCCCGCACCAGGCCCCGCCCCTATCCCCGCCCCGCGGCATGCCTGGCCACGCCCCCTCCCTGCCACGCCCCGCACGTGCTCTGCCCGCGCCCGGTGGTGTCCTCCCGCCGGAAGCGGAAGTCGCGTGTCCATGCTGTGCGCGCGGCGGATGGCGGCGATGGCGGCGTGGGCGGCGGAGGGGCCGCCGGGCCCGGGCCGGCCC
>NW_020455566.1:1984092-1997079 GCF_003342845.1 Nothoprocta perdicaria
GCTCGTGGCCGTGCCCACGGACACGGTGTACGGCGTGGCCTGCCTGGCCCAGGACCCGCGCGCCGTGCGCCGCATCTACAGCCTGAAGGGCCGCAACGGCGCCAAGCCGCTCGCCGTCTGCCTGGGCGACGTGGAGCTCGTGCACAGGTGAGCCCGGCGCCGCCGCCGACCCCCAGCGCGGGGCTGCTAACGGGCTCGTTGAGGCCGGCTCGGTGCTGGGGCGGATCCGCTCCCCGCTCGGCGCGGCGCGGGGGGCTCCGCTGCGGCTCCCGCCGCCGGGGTTGCGCCGGAGCCGCCCGCGTGCTCTGCCCCTAGGTACTGCCACGTGAACGTGCCCGACGCGCTGCTGCGGGACCTGCTGCCCGGGCCTGTCACCCTGGTGCTGCGGCGCTCGGAAGAGCTCAACAAGGACTTGAATCCCTTCACGTCGGTACGGCTTTCCCGGCGGAGGCGCCTGTGTGTTGTTGCTTTGCACCATGCTGTGTTTTGCGCTTCTGCTGCAGCAGCTGCTGTTGTGTTTCACGTGAACAGTGAGCAGCGTGTGCGGGAATCTGGGTCCCGTGCTGCTTGTCTGCTTAACAGGCCGTGACGCAGCCTCAGATGCCAATTGCTGCGAGCACGAGCCTGTAATCACTTAGTGCAACAGGCGTGGAAGCGTGATTGGCTTTAGCATCACTTTGAAGCCAAGAGGGCTGTAAGCAATGCGGGATTAAGAACTGGTCTCCAGTCACGGCGTGCAAAGCCCGCTCTCTCTTCCTCGCAGCTGGTTGGTGTTCGAGTTCCGAACCACCCCTTCGTTCGGGAGCTGGCGCGGGCTTGTTCGGGACCCCTGGCTCTGACGAGCGCCAACGTCAGCTCCCAGGCCAGCACCCTCACCGTCTCGGTAAGGCTGCTTTTGCACCCTGCGAAATTTATTGCCATAAACCCTCAGATCCTTCCCTTGCAAGCCAGGTTTTTTGATAGGACAAGAATTTGTTTGGTGCTGCTGTTCTCTTATCAAAGTTTCTAGCCTGTAGTTAAAGGAGCCTGCAGGTCTGTGGTGTGTGGTAGCTGTCTTGCTGTCATCCTTGTCTTAAAAACCAAGCACAGAGCTTGAAAAAAAGGTTTAAAAGCTTCACACCCAGCTGAGAATTAATTTTGGCTTGGTGGTGGTGGTATTTATTTGGGCATAGTATTCAAAGGACACCCTGGTCTCACCCTAAGTATCTTGGTAAGAGCTCTAGCGTTTTTGTGTGCACTCTGCCAACTGCCTTAATAAATAGTCATACACAAAGAAGCCCAGAGCCTGGGATCCCTTTCAAACTTTCCTTTGTGTGCTGGATAAATCTGTTCTCAGACACCAAACTGGGGGTGGATTCATGATGGCAAATGGTGAGACTGCCCCCCCTTGATGCTAGACTGCCCCACAGTATCTAGTAAACATGATAACAAACTGTCTTCTGGACTGTTAACTACATCTCTCTCTTCCAGGAATTCCAAGACCTTTGGCCTCAGTTGTCCTTAGTCATTGATGGAGGCCCCATAGGGGACGTTCAGAGCCCCGAATGTCGTCTGGGCTCAACTGTGGTCGATTTATCGGTGTCGGGCAGATTTGGCATCATTCGCCCCGGCTGGTGAGTGCTCTTTGCCAAACAGAACTGTACCTTTTTCTTTAGTGTATATAAAGTCAGAGATGTAAGGTTAGTGCGGGTCTTATTTTGCTGATTTCCCCATGCTGGTTAATCTTCAGCTTGAGGCTTTTTAGTTTAACTGCTAGCGTACTCAAAAATCCTGAAAAAAAGCCCAAATGCTGAGCCCAGGAGACCCCAGCTAGTGATATCGATAAGAAACACCCAAATTCTGGTAGTTCCTGTTCTGCTGAACGCAAAATGCCATTTACAGCCTTAGCTGAGCGTTGTTTCCCAGAAAATGCAGCTAAATATGGTTTTCCCCCCACAGTGCACTGGATTCTACGGTGGAAATCCTGAGGCAGAAGTACGGCTTGATACTGGAATCGTCTTGAGCCGTGGGACCGAAGCAGCTCTGCGGAGCTGGTAACGCTGGGCACCGTGTGCCCGCCTGCACGCTCAGGAAGCGAGCGCTAACGACCTTGTTTAATGAGGTTGATGGACTGTGTCGGGCTGCTGGCCAAAGGATGACGAGAGCAACAGTTAGTGGGTGCCTCTGTGTCCTGTCTGCTGTAGTCTGAGGAACCAACCCCCCTTTCTTGCTGACCTTTGTGGTGTTGTACTATTCCCAAATTATTATTCTGTTTTAAATACAATCAAACCTATTAAGACTAAACTGTACGTGCTTTAAAAAAATAAGGCGTTTGGTGCCCAGTCTGTGCTGACCTTCTTTCAAAGCACAAATTAATGATATTTTCAGTGTATTTTTATTGTAAGTGTATTCCCTGGTTGCTAAGAAGATAAAACAACTTCGGATGTTAATTTTCAAAACACTGAAGGTTAAACAACCACAGAGCTTTTGGTGTGGATTGCTGCATTTCTGCAGCTTCCAGCGCACACAGCAGGCTAAATGGTCTGCATTCTGACTCCAATTATCCTTAGTTATTTGGGTACAGTGGGTCACAGGAACAGCACCTAGAGCAGAACTCCTTGGCGTGACGGAGCTTACCTAAAGCAAGGGGCACGTAATTGTGTGGCCTAGTTTCATCTACGGGAGCCAGGTTAGATGATCCCTAGAGGTCCCTTCCAACCTCAACCAATCTGGGATTGTGTGGCACGCGGGACAGCGTGGGGACATTGCACCAATCAGCCCCTGCACTAGTGTCCCCGGCCGCGCTCCTGTCGCCCCTCCTCGCCTCGTTTTGAGGTGGGTGCAGGGGACCCTCGCGCAGCCCGGGGCCCCGCTGCGGTGCCCGCAGTGCCCGGGAGAGGCGAGGGGGGCCGGGGCCGCCGCTGCGCGTGACACCCGGCTCACGGTGCTGAGGAAACGAGCTGAGCTGCCCGGTTCAGTTTGGTGCAGCCTGGCTCCTCCAGTGCTCCCAGCGCCGCGGACGGGGCTGCAGCGCCGCAGCCCGCGCACCCGTGTCGTTCCCATGCACCCGTGTCCATCCAGGACTTCTCCATCTCGACAGCAGGTTGTGCTTTAGCAGCCTCCGAGTGCGGCCGGAGATTGCAGGGACCCCAAACCGCTTCCTCCTGACCCGCAGCCCGGGCAGCTCCGCTCGGCAGCGCGTCGGCAGCTTGCAGGCGCCTGCTGCTTGCCACGACTGCTGCCTGCTGCTCGTTGCAATCCCTTTTGCCTTGCCCTTTCTCGCAAGCAGCCAACAAAAACACAGCCGAGCGCAGCCTGTCCTTGTGCAGCAGCGTGCGCAGCAGAGCCGGCGTCTGCAAGCGCTTCTGTGCTTGCTGCCCGCGTGGGAGGACACAAAAGGAGGGATTCCCCCCGGAGGAACCACGTCTCGGCCTTCCCTGGAGGTGGGAGCAGCACCGAGCCCGGAACGGGGAGCTCTGAGCAGCGGGCGGCAGGAGCGACCCGGGCAGAGGCAGAGCTGCTGCAGACAGACCCGCTGCCAGCCAGGAGCACCAGACAGTTCAGTTTTATGACTCGAGGAGAGCAATCGCTCATCTCCTTTGATGGAATAACAGCCTGCTCAGGTGGACAGCACGTTCTGTGCATAGAAAGTGGTTTTAGCCTTCTCCACACTGCAAAAAGTGCCTTTCCCCTCTCCTCCCCGCTGTCTCTGTGGGCTCCTTTCCCCCGCGCAGGAGCTTTGGCTGCATCGGAGCTGGGTGCTCGAGCGAGGTGCAGCCGCTGCTTGCAGGGCAGATAGCACCAGAGCTCACGGGGCTTTCACTGCGGAACTGCTCAATTAACTACTCATTTAATTATAGTTTGATTAAATTAGATCCTCTTCTTTTTTTTTTTTCTTTTTTTAATTTCACCATCAAATGATTCTCTGCATAATTAATGCCGGCTGAGTCCGGCGACTCGCCTGCTGCTCCGCAGGGACAGGGCTCCGCTCGGGGAGCGCCCCGCGGGAAGTGCCACGGGGCTCCCTTGGGTGCAGCCGCTTCACGATGCCCTTGCCGAGACGTGGAGGGCGCTGGAGCCTGCAGGGATCATCCTGCGTCTCCCAGTTATTGTGGCCGCCGATGGAGTGAATCCCGGTGCGGCTCCGTCCCGCTGTGCGCAGAGCCCCTCACTGCGAGGGCCTCTCTCCTGGGCTGGCTCCTGCGGAGAAACAAGCTTAGTTAACCTCAAATTAGTCCGGAGGAATGAGATTCTTCTTTGAAGCGATGTCATTCAAACCATTGCACTTGAAATCATCCCCGCTGGAAATGCAGCTGGAGGTATTAATTAATTAATTCACTCTGCTCCCCTATTAATTCTGCAGCCGTTCACCTGCTGCGCCACAGTGCAGAGCGATGCCAGTGGCCCCCGCAGCCCCAAGCAGGGGGTAGTTTCTCTTCTCCCTTGGTCTGAAGCTGTGTCCTTTAATACCCTTCACAGCCAACAAGCTTCCTGCGAGGAAGAGGGCTCCGAAGGGGCGAGTCTGTGGGGACTTTTGGTTTTGGTCGTTAAAGATCGTCTTTAAGAAACCACAGCAGGAGCAGGGCAGCTGGTTTAATTATTCTGAGGATGTCTGGCCAAGATCCGTGGCCTGTTGCAAGCTGCGTTTTCCTTGCCTGCTGGGACACGCCGGGATCTCCTGGTGCGGGAGCTCCGTTGCACCGGACTTGCCCTCTGCTCCCGCCTTGCAGGGCCGGGCTCTGCTGCTCCATCGGGGCAGGGACGGGGCTCATTCCCAGTGGGAAGGTTGCAGGAATTGGTAAAGCTCAAATCCACCTCCCGCCTGTTCCTCAGCGCCGGTGGCCCCTGTGCCACGCTGGCCACCGCGCAGCCTGTCGTGGCCAGCGCCTCTCTGATAGCCTTTGAGAAGCCCTTCCAATTAGTGCGGCGCATCTCCTGGTAATCTGGATCCCTGTTGTGCTGTCAGGCTCAATTCACATTTAATTTGCAGCGGGTGTCTATCTGGCAGCTTTTTCGCTTAGCACAAAACTGAGAGGAAGATAGAAGCGACGGCAAAAATAATACAAGTTCATATCCTTTTTACCTTAAGGAAGGAGGAGAGATGCCAGAAAACTTAGCCAAATTTACATTTTAATGGGAAACGTTACGACTGCCTGCTCCAGGAGACATAAATTACTTTCCAGGTTGGACCCTGACTTGATGCTAAAGAGCAGGGAATTAAATGTAGCAGCCTGTGATGCGATGAGGGGCATCGGGAGAAGCGTGGCCGGCACTGCCGGGTCGCGTGCCCGCTGAGCGGGATGCACAAGGAGCGGGTAACGGCCCGGCCGGCGCCGGGGATGCGCTGGGGATTCGCCTGCTTCCGAGCTCATTTTCCAGGGAATTCCTCTGCCTCCGAAGGCAGCTGGTTTGACGCACGCGTTGGATTCCTCCTCTGGGAAGCACTAGGCAAAGGGCTTGATTTGCATCAAATATTCTTGGCAGTAATGCCCGAGGTGCCTGCGCCGTTGAACTGACCATTAATAATTCACGCCGCTCCGCTCCCCAACCGCTTATTTCCCCACTTCCAAAAGCGGCCGGCGATCACTGCTCCCGGCAGGGCCTGTCCCCGGGCGCTGCCGGGGCTGTTGGGGCTCCCCTGGCACTGCCTGGGCACCGGCTTGTGGAGCTGCCTGCACCGGCCGGGGCTCCGGGGCAGAGCCGCCCTGCGCCGGGTCCTGCGGCTGCTCCAGCCGCTCCGCTGGAGCCTCTGCAGCCTGGAATGCGGCTGAGCAGAGTCGGGCGGCAAAGGTGACACTTGCACGTTGCGCTCCCGGGGACGGGCACCTCGGGAGCCGGTGGCACGAGCGGCGGCGGCGCCGCGAGCGGCTCGGCCGGAGCTCAGTGGCGGCGGCGGCGCAGGATGAATCGGAGGCGACCGTGGGGAACTCGGCGCTGCCACCTCTCGGGGCCGGGTCCTGGTGCTCCGGCCGCGCTCGCAGCGGCTCCGACCGTCAGAGCCATAACGGGTCTGTGGCGGGCTGGGTGGTGATGACCGCTGTGACACACAGGTTTGGGCGCCTCGGTTCGTGCAGTGGGAACCTTCGGAGGGGCTTGGAGCAGCTTCCCAGTGAGCCACTGGTAACGTGGGCTTGGCCGGAGCGAGCGTCACCTTCCCTTCAAAACCCTGCGAGGAGGGAGAAGCCTTTCTGAAAGCAGTAGCTTCCCCGGGTATTTCAGTTGTGAGGCAAAATTTGCATTTTGATTTTGGAAATCAGTGGCCGTTCACAAATAATTCTCCTGTGTTGCTGCGGGTCATCCATCAGCCCTGGGTCTCGGCTCGATAGGAGCCGTTATTGGCTTTGTGTTGGTGTGTTTGTTCGATACTAGTGGTTTATCCGCTTGCTCTTCGGGGCTGTGTTGTAATGACAAATTACAGACTCCTGGGCTTTTGCTCCAAGCAATTTTAGGCAATCCGGATGGATCAGCACGGCGGCAGCTCCACGGCCCGTCCTCGTCCCCGAGCTTGGAGGGATCCCAGTCCCGCGGGATGTTGCAGCTGGCGTTGGTGGTGGTGGACGTTTCAGAGCAATGGTTGGTGCCGCAGCTGCGAGCGGGAACGCTGGGCAGGCGGGTGTTACCTGCGCCGCCGCCTCGGGACTCCCTTTGGGAAACCCGCGATTTTGCTCAGTCCTCCTCGAGGACGAGCGGGGTGAAATAAGGACGTTCTCGCGTGGCCAAAGACTTCCAGCCTGCTGTGAAGTCAGCAAGGGAGGAGCTGGGGGAGCTCGTGCTCGGGAACGCTGCTGCACGTTGGGCGCCAGGAGGAGCGTTGGGGAGGTGCTGCGGGCGCCTGGCACACGGGCCGGCGCCTTTGGGGCAGTTTGGTTGATTGGCCCCGGTGAAGGCACCGGGATCTCCCATCCGTGGGAATGGCAACTGGGCTGAGATCCCAGCCCCGGGCTGGCTGGGCCGGAGAGGCCGAGCGGAGCTCCGGCAGGCTCCGGGATGCGGAGCGGGGCAGCAGCAGCTGCCGGCGCGGACCCGAAATCACCCGGATCCCTCCGAGCCTGCAGCCCAGCGGCTGTTGGGCCCCGTGCCGTAAATTACCTGTGCAACTTCTGAGCGAAATAACCTGATTAGTAATTATCGGCGCGGAGCACTTGGGGAGCCTGTGCGGAGGACGGGCTGCTTCGTTGGAGCTGCCTGTCAGGTTTGTCATCTAATTATAAAGCTGTTCAATGCCAGGGCCCTGGACAGAAAGAGGAAAGAAAGCTCGGTGTAATTGTATTGGTGATATTTTGTAGCACTAATTACTTGCTTAGCAATTAATGTTCCTGCGGCTGACGGGGAGCTGTCACGGGACACTGGGCTCCCGCTCCAGCCGTGGCCCAACACGGAGCCGCCTGCGGAGGGACCTGGACCCTGCTGCTCGTCTGGGCGAGAGCATCAGTGTCGCGAGCCCTGCAGTGCTCAGCTGGGCTCACGCTGCCCTATTGCCCGTCCTCCCCGTGTCCATGGAAGGGACTGTGGGGCTGCGGTGGCCGGAGCCCGGGGGACCCAGGGGGACGGGCTGGGAGAAGGTCCCGGATGCTCCACCTGAGCTCAGCCTGTGCATAAATCAAAATCTCCACGTGAACTTCAGCAGCATCCATAAATTCTTCATTTATCATTATTAAAGATACGTCAACATTCAAAAACTGATTTATAGCTGGTAATTTAGATCATGAATTGTTTCTGATACAGTAAACTATTCACATCCAAAGCCCGTCATGCAGCTTTTTACATTTTAGGAATTAATGGCTCGTAAAACAGGGTCTGGAACAGACTGTTGGTGTGAGTGAGGGGAAGACTTGGGCTGTTGGTATTTCCCTCCTGCAGCAGTGCCCGGGAATCCCTGACAAAGAGCTGACGAGAACGTAAGGAAGAAGGGCGCAACTCTTCTTGGTGGTGGCTGGTGACAGGACAAGGGGCAATGGGGACAAGTTGAAACCCAGGCAGCTCCACGTGCGTATGGGGAAGAACCTCGTTGGTGTGAGGGTGCCCGAGCCCTGGCACAGGCTGCGCAGGGAGGCTGGGGAGGCTCCTGCTCTGGAGATCTCCCAGCCCGCCTGGATGCAACGGGTGCCCCGTGCTCGGGGTGTCCCTGCTGGAGCTGTTGGGCTGGCTGATCCCCAGAGGTCCCTTCCAACCTCAGCCGTCCTGTGGTTCTGTGACATGGGGCAGCGTAGCTTGTGGTGGTTCTGGCTGGGAGGCTGGCACCGTGGCACTGCCACCAGCTACTGCTGTCCTAAATCCTTGCAATGCGTGCGTTGAATCTGCAGCTTTCTGCCCTGGCAAAGCTTTGAGGTCCTTTATCTTCGGGAAAGACCATCTGCTGCTTCAACACCATGGAAACAGCTTTCTGCAGATAAAAACTTCGGTTTATCATTTTAACTTAGTATCAAGTGCCATAAAGTCAATAATTTATCGTGCAGCTTGCACGGTATTTCTCCGAGTGTCTAGCGTGCCTGTTGTATTTTGCTAATGTCGTAGTGATTTTTGTGTTTGTGCAAGTGCCACAGCATTGACATTACGCGGCGAGACAGATTGTCCCATCCTAAGCAGTGTCTCACTGCAAAGCAGCAGCAGCTGCTAAACTGATAGGCCGTGTTGACATGGCTTCGTAAATAAAATATTAAGTTCAGAGATAAAACTCCTCTAACATCTAAATTAAATGGACTCAAAGGTCAAATCATCAGACCTGGGTGCCAGGAATAGAGGCTGTGGAGGCTCCTGTTCGGGAGCTCTTCCAACCCACCTGGGTGCCACCCTGTGCTCTGGGTGTCCCAGCTGGAGCAGGGATTGCACTGGATGATCCCTAGGTGTCCCTTCCAACCCCGACCACTCTGGGTGTTTCTGTGTAATGAAACCTCTGCTGTGACATAAACTATTGTATTTGGGTTAAATTATTGCAAAGAGATTTGAGCGTTACGGAATGCGCAACATTATCTCTAATAAGCAATTATATTTCCTAAGATGAATTAATTGAAAATTTACACTTAAGCCATGTAGCTAATTACAGACCTTTTAGCTTCATAAAGACAGAATGTGGAAAGGAATCATACATACAGTAATTATGGAGTCAAGCAGTAGGTAACGGGTGTCCAGGGCTCCCTTAGGACGGTCTGGGTCAGTTCTCAGCCACTTTGCAGCTCCCCGAAGCTGCCGCGGCAGCTCTGTTCCTGCTCCCCGACGCGGGGAGCACCGCGGGCACAATTCCCTCTGGCATTCCCTGCCATCCAGGGAAAACGCCCTGGAAGGAGTTTTCCAGCGGGCAGGGGTTTGCAGGGCTGCGCGAGCTGGCCTGGGCACCTCGGGAACGGCGCCGGGCGAAGCCGTCAAAGCCCGGGCTGCCATCGAGTGCCTCTGGCCACCTGCAAGCGAGGAGCTGCTTCCTTCCAGGTACTAGCGCCGGGAACTGATGTCCTCGCTCGTCCAAATTGCGCTTGCTGAAGGATATTGGAAGAATTAGTAGAAATATTTCTCTCTAATCCTGTCCCGGGAGGCAGGAAAATCAAACTCTAAAGTGTCGGATCATGTGCCGTTGTTTGAGGCAATAACCCAACAGCGTTAAAGGCGGCTTTTATCATGCTGGGGACAGCGCTGATTTTGTGAACGGAATATCCAAGGTAGCAAAGCCAGATGAATTAAAAGCTTAAGGGCCTAGGAATGCGTTATAGCACAGCAAATTCTCCGGGACCTTGTCTGGGCTCTTGCAGCGGCTCTGGAGAGCGAGAGCCCCCCGGGTACCGCTACCCCTCCGTGGGGAGGTTGTGGGTCCGGAGGCTGCCAGGGGCTGGGGAGGACGGGCTGGGAGCTGCGGTGACGGCCCCTGCCCCCGTGGGCTTGAAAAATGCAGGAAACGGCTTTTTTTTTGGTGTTCTTTGTACTTTAGTTCATGCGTGATGAGCCCAATCATATAAATTAATGCGCTGCATTTACAAGGCTCATACGCCCAGGGTTCATAATGGGGATGAATGAGCAGCATTGGGGAGGAATAACAAGGAGCAGCGGCTTCCCAGAGCTGTCCTGGGCCCTGCTCTTCTCCCCGGCAGCGTGAGCAAGCGCTGGAACATCTCTGCTCCTGGATTTACTTGGATGGAACGGGAATGTGTGTGCGGAATGATGGGACAGAGCAGCCCCGAGGTGCCTGCACAGACACTGCGGGAGCTGCCGCCGGTGCCTCCCGGATGGTGTTTCCACAGGATTTATGGGTCTCCTCAAAGGTTTTCTCCTTTATGATCCCTGATGACCAGGTAAAAGGCCCATTTCTCCTTTTAATGGAGCCTCTGATGTTAACGGCCTCCCTCCAGCCAAATTAAGTTGCTTTGGCCAGTTTTATTTTAATAGGAGATGACTGAGATGCGCCTGGCTGGGTCACAGCCGCCTTCCAGCACGTCCCGCCACGCCGCGCTGCTGCCCTTGCCAGCAGGAAGCTCCCTGGGAAGAAAAATATGGGAAGGTTGGAAGAGCCTCTGCATCTCCCCGGCTCTTCCCTTCCCAGGTGTATCCCAAAGGGGCCGTGACCGCAGGATGGGCGCTGGGGCTGCTGCGGCCGAACCGGCCCTGGATCCCGGCGCCCCGGGGCCGCTTGTGCACGTGCTGCTCCGCTCTGCTGCTCCAAGTGGTCCTGGAAACTTTCCGTCTACTTAACTACCTTTTAATTAAAGTCAGGGATATTGCAAAGAAGAAATCAATTCCTGTCACAATTAAGGATTGGTTTGAACAATCGCGGGGCGTTTCAGCGGAGGATCCTTGCGGACTTATCGATCCATATTGTCATAATGTCTGCTTTATTCCCGCGGCCCGGACGCTCTCAAATGACCGTTTCATCGGCATTATGCAGGTCCTGGGCAGGCCGGAGCGGCCGCAGGGCCTGGAGCGCCCGGCCCGTTCCCGCCGGAGCCGCCGCGTTCCTGCCGGCGCGAGCGGAGGCAGAGCGGGAGCAGAGCAGCCTGATTAATCAACATCTAAAATGATGAAGGGCTTTTCTTCCAGCAGAAAGAGATGTCCCAGTTATGGTTTCTCTGACCTTTAGAAGTTCTTGAGAACTCGGGGGTCTTGGAGGAAAGAAAATGGATTTCTCTCGGTTTCTTTTGCACCTCAGGGCGGAAAGCAGGTTCAAAGGGGCCCTCACGCGGAAGGTCAGTGTCTCTGTTGCAGAAGTTCCTAATAAGATGTCTCAAGGAGGAAACAAAAGAGCCGGATTCCAGCCCAGAGCCGCTGCTGGTCCCGCATCCAGCTGCTCCCGGAGCTGCGGGGCCGACGGAGCAGGTGCTGCCGGTTCCCTGGTACAAACATCCTGCTGCGGAATCATGCCCGGCGCCGCTGAAAACGGGGACCCTAAGGACAGTGCTTCAAGGAGAGCAGCCGTGACGGTGACGAATCCAGCCGGGAGGCCGGGGAGAGCAGAGCAAAGCCGGGGCAGCGCCCTGAAATCGCCTGGAATCGGTGCTGTTATGAGGAAGCCCAGAAGAAGATGCACCCAAGGGCATATTTTCACTGCTGTTGCTGGTGTATTATGAGAGGAGATGGACAAAAGAGGAGGATATGGACAAAAGAGAGAATCCGGACAAAAGCAGCAAACACCAGGAGAAGATGAAGGTCAGGACCTCCGTATCTTCGTGGAACTGGCTGCAGCAGGACGGTAGGCAGGACCCACTGAGCCAAAATGAAGCCATATGTGGAAGTGATTTCCAGGAAGATGAACACCAGGGGGTCTCAAAAAGACTCCCAGAGACTCCCAAAGAATAGAGGCGCATGCGTGTGAGGGTGGGGGATATTGTATTCAGTTCCGGGAAATGGAATGAATATGTATGACCATTTCCTAGAATTTAATGCATATGTAGATAATAGAGAAATAAAAAGTTTTAGCAAACACCCCTTGGGGGTGCACAATAGGAGGAGCTGTCCGTCGTGCACCCAGCGCTGCAATAAAGTGAATGCCGGCTTCTTAGCACTCCATTGGTGTTAAGGGGTTTTTATCCCGGTTTTCGGGGACGGTACCAGGTCGGGATGGAGGCTGTTTGCAGCACTCTCATCGCAGACCTGCTCACCGGGACCCCGAGGGAGGCTCAGCGCAGGGGAGGCCGAGGAGGGCTTGGGCTGCGGTGCTGGTGGTGCTGCCGGTCAGTGGGGAGGCCAGTTGACAGTGCTCAATCCCAAATTCAATCTGTTTACTCTAAGTAATTGGAGGTTAATTAGCACTGAGTTACAACCGGATTCCTCGGGAGCTCTGAATTACTTCTCATTAGCACCAAACGATTTCCTCTTGATTAACGTCACCGGGTGAGCGTGGAGAGCCCCACGCCAGCTCCAGCCCGTTGCGCTCACCCTCGGGAGAGCCGTGCACCCAGGGCAAGGGCTGCTCTTCCCCGCTTGGCTGATCACACCAACAGCTGCCTTAAAGGTCAAGTGCCAGCTTTTCCTCTATTCTTCCTAAAAATTTATATGCAAAAGCAAACACGTAAGTTAACGCAGCGTGAAATTGTTGTGCAGTTGCACGCCTTTAATGACAGCTAAACGTCCCTTTTCTTCCTGTGCGGCTGGAAAAATCAGCAGCGATAATGACGCTTCCCCAAGAGGACGGTTGTAAATAACCCCTGCGCTGCTTGCTGGCCTGTGGTGGGATGGAGGTGACTCGGAGCGCCGGCGGCGGGAGCCCCGGAGGGAGGTGCAGCGGCCCCAGCAGAGCTCTCCAGCCCCGGCAGAGTGCCCTGGTTCTGGCCCAGCGCGGCGCTCTGGCCCTGGCACAGCACTCCCAGTGCACGCGGTGGCGCAGCCGCCGTCAGTAGGCTTCAGAGTGAACCGCCCGACCCCGACGGGGGCCGCCCCGACGGCGCGCCCCGCCCCCGCGCTCTGATTGGCTGTCCCCTCTCTTTGGCCACGCCCCCGGAGCGGAGCCGCCCAGGGCCCGGCGCCCCGCCCCACCAGGCCCGCCGCGGATTGGCCGCGCGGGCTCGCGGCCCCGCCCCTCCACCACCCGCT